>NC_053169.1:103421060-103521060 GCF_016835505.1 Polypterus senegalus | reverse complement strand
TAGATGGATTGATACTGTTACTATATTATTATTATTATTATTATTATTATTATTATTATTATTATTATTATTATACTGAGAGGTATATCTTAGAAATGAATCAAATCTCAAAAGAGCACAATTCTATCTGGCCATTCATTCATTTAAAAACCAGACAGTTCATTCCAATCAGTAAATCCAGTTCAGGAGCATAAATGAGTGATTATAACAAATTAGACACATAGATACTGTAGATATAATATAATATAATAATATAATATAATATAATATAATATAATATAATATAATATAATATAATAATATAATATAGAAAGACAGAACCCAGTAGTGAATCAAATGGAATTTATTTTCATCACAGATATATTATCCAATCATTCATCCATTTTGTAACCAGTTAAGTCCAGTTCAGAACCATTATATTATATTATATTATATTATATTATATTATATTATATTATATAGATTTTTTTAGTTATTACTGTTTGCTATTCATCGATCAATTTAAGGAACCCTTGATTTACATATGTATTAAATAGAAGTAATTTAGGTATAAAGTTGTTCCCACTGCTGTACATATGAATGCATAATGATAGCGAAAAATACTTATATTATATTATATTATATTATATTATATTATATTATATTATATTATATTATATTATATTAACCCCATTCCTGACTAATTTGAGCAAACTAATTGGCTTAATCATTTAAAAGTAAATGGAATTCTTTCTTTCTTTCTTTCTTTCTTTCTTTTCTTTTAATTTTCCTGCTTGACACGATTTGCTCTTCTTTTAATTCTGTGTTTTTCTTTCTCTTTTCCGATATTCATTTCGTTGCACTGACTGCTGGATGGATGGCGGACGCCTGATATTTTTTCTAGAAGTTTCAGCGCTCAGCGTTGAGAGCAGTGAGCGGCCGCGCGGCGCTTTTAAAGGGTTGCCTCCTGTGTGTGTGTGTGTGTGTGTGTGTGTGTTGGTATTTTGACGTTTGCCAGCGTTGCTTTATCTTATTTATTTTTGTTTGTTTCTCGATCGAGTGGAAGCCCGCGGGCTGAAGTGGAGTTTCCCCCCCAAGACCCCCAGGTCTCAGATGTCCGGGCCTTTTGTGCCTTTTGATTTTTTAATCAGCCGCTGGTGTCAAGTGCTGCGTCGACTGTACGAGCGCCCAGGCTGAGCAGCTCCAAGCTCTTCTCGTTCAGATTACTGGCGCCTGAAGATTTTAAGGACTGCGATTTCTGGGGGACAAGCAAATGAAAAGTTTTCTTTTTAAGGGACTGGACAACGGCGCCCCTAAAATCAGGCTTCATTCAGACGAGGAAAGAGTAACTGAAGATTACAAGCGTGCTGATAAAATAAATAGTTTAAACAACTGCCATTAATTAGAGGTTATGTATACAGTCCTTTAAAAATGAGGCCTTAATAATTGAATTTTTGCACATTGCCAATGATTTGCCCCCTCCTGAGAAAGGGAAAAAAAACGAAGGAGAAGGCGGGCGCGAGCCGAGGGGCTGCCCTGCACATAATCATGGCACTATTGTTCCTTTGGGCTTCTTATCTCCTTTTGTTTGATGGTATAATTTTAGGGGTAAAGAGTGTTGCAGTGTTTGATTAACTCGCACAAATCAAGATAAAGTATACGGGGCTCTACAATATACAGGGTTTAATAGAAAAAAATGTCTCTCTCCATTAATTCAGGTCTGCAGCCTCCTCACAGCCGCCGCGGCTTTGTGGTAATTGCCTGCTCGTCGTCTGGATGCGGTGCAAGTCAGCCATCTATGGGCCGGACCCTGCAAGCTGCTCCTGGTGCTGAGCAGAAGAGAAGAGAAGATGAAATCGCAGCCGGGGCTCCAGCTCGGAGCCGTTAATTCCCTGTCAGCAGTCAAGAGCGGAGCAGGAATATTTGATTCAATGGAAATGCAAAGTCGGAATTTACTAAACTCAAGCATGAAGGTCAATCACACGTGCGATGAGCAGACAGGCTGCTGATTGTTTATGGAGCCGAGATCAGGCTTGTGGAGGTGGGCTTCACTGGTCAGTCCCGGGGGCTCGTTTTTCTTTCTAAAAGTTATTTTCATGGCCTCTTCTTCTCTCACCACCAGTCGGATGTAAACTTCACAGGCGTGCGTGGGAATTCTGCACAAAACAGTTTGCATTCGAAATTATTTTTTCAGTTAGAAAACGACGTATTGTGCAACGACAGCATAGCATTTGATATTCTTGTTAAATGAATGGAATAGAAAATAAACAAAAAGCAGCAGGAAAAAAACGGAAAAGTGCATCCCGTGTGTGCGCAGGATCTGCCAGACTGGCTGAAAGTTTGGCACCCCCAAAGCTGACGTCCCCAGAGACCCCAGAAGAGCACACGGCGTGTCACCCAAAGGCTCCTGTACGTCGGCCACCACGCCTCAGAAATCGAACAGTCGCGCAAGAATAAGGAGGACCAGACGAGGGACAAACGGTGGCCGCGGGTAATCAGGGAAATGGCAACTCCTCTTTCTGTAGCTACGACTCTTAGAGGATTTTTAAATTCAAATTTTGAAACTTATTTAAAATGTCACCTTACATCAGACCGCTGCTGTGGCCTTCTTCACTGACACCTTCTTCACTGACACCTTCACCACACCCCACGCCGGCCAGCGGCACACGACTGCCACATCGGGAGCCGAGCCCAGGACAGGCTCCCTGGTGGTCACGTTCTCAGCTGCTCTCAGCGTACCCACAGTGCACCCCAACTCACGCCATACGGGAGCTGCTTTTATAAAGGGTTTCTGGTCGATAGTCGATGGACGCACAGAGTAGACCGGACTTGTCTTACAGACCTTCTACTTCATTACTAACCTTTCGCTTTGTGACTTTGCACTTCTCACTTCTTATCCCTCATTCTTCACCTTATTTGTCCCCAGCTATTGACACCTTGTCCCTCATAATTGGGTTTCCCGATTATAATCTGACATTTGTATCCCACCTTCTGCATTGAAGCCAAATATTGACAGCTTACCAGAGCCCCCTTTTTCTCGACACCTCATCGTGAGCTCCACTGGGCCGCGCCCGACGGTGTGGTGTCTCGGTAGCGCCTGAGCCGCAATGGCACGGCCATCTTCCCCGGCGACAGAGGAAACTCGAGCTACACAGACGCTGGCCTGCAGCCCAACACCAGGTCATATCTTTCACAGATCTTTAACAGGCTATTAAGAGTTGATTATTGATGACACTTAATCCTGTGCGTATCTTAAGAAATCTTTTGACTTTCCTTGCAAAGGGAAACCTCATTGATGCTAAATCATTAAAACTTTTAAAGGAGCCCCCAGGGAGGTTTCCTAATCACAAACAATGGTTTCTCCTAAGACGGCTATCGATCACGCTCCCTCGCCAATTCGGACGCATCAAAAGCATGGAAATTTCAAAAAAGCGCCCCGTAAATATGACCCAAACCGGCGACAAACAGGACTCGCACTTGCGGCCTGTCCATGTCTTTTAACTCCTTCATTCAGGGAGACCACGATAAATTAAATCTCCACTTTCATTACCGGTCAGCTAGATTTGAATGAAAGCAAATTTATAAATAAATTATAAAGGGGAAAAGAAGTAGAGCAAGCAGGCCAGCTTTGTCTTATCCCGAGTGCCTAATAGCGATCGACATCACCAAGCGCTCTGCGCACAACGCAGTCGTCCCCTCGGGTCACACTGGGAGTCGAGGGTCACGATTGAAGCAGCCCCGCCCCTTAAGCGCTGGGTCCGTGCCCACTCGGCCTCTTCAATTAGAGCGTCACCGATAATTACCTGGCGGGGGATCCCTTAGTCGCTCCAGCATAGCCATAAATATGCAAAACAAACACTTGACGTGCGTTAATAAATTATTATCTTAACAAAACAACATTTCTTTAGTGTAGCAAAGCGCAGTGACAGCACGCAGCCACCCTAAGCCTGTAATTATGTCGTTCTGAAGGAGGGGCTCGTGAAGCTCGAAAAGGCTTCATCTCTAGAAACAGGCCTCAAAATTCACAAAGCAGGCCTGGCGGTGGAAGTTAAGACGCGGGCTGTAAAGTTTTAAAAAGAGCGAGGGCCATCCAACTGTCCGTCCATCTCTTTTCTTGCCCAGATTGGGGTCACGTGCCCAGACATCCGTTGTCCTCGCTACCTCCTCCAACTCCTCTGTGGCGATGCCAAGGCCGTCCCGTGTCTCCCTCCAGCATGTCCTGGGTCCGCCCTGAGGTAACATCTCCCTTATCAGATGCTCCACTTCGGTGAAGCGTAAAAACCTCAGCCCAAAAGAGCGGGACAGGTTCTACTAAAAATCAGGAGCGTTATTCACAACCTTAGACAATATGGCTGCACAGAGCAAAACAACTGCCATCCCAAATGGAGAGTCGGCCATGGCCTGAGACCTCATCAGGTGTAACACTAAAAAGGTGCAAATGAACCGACGCAGGCCTGAAATCTGCAGGCTTCGCAGCTCGGAATCGCGACACTTTGGAGCTTTGGATTTGACTTGTTGCATTTTACGATTTAAATTGTGGACTTGGTGTTCTGGTTTATTTTTGATAACTGTTTATTTATATTTTCTGATTTCTTCTTAACTTTTTATTTCTTTATCTTTTGATAAATAAACGGTACGAAGATTATTAAGAGAGTTAAAAGGCCAAAACACAAGTCAGTTAGGGAACGTGAAACGAAACGTCGACAAACGCAACAGCAAGATCACGAGATACGAGGTGAGGGTGTTGCCAAAACAAATCAATGGTGAGAACTGAAACTTATCTAAAATTTATCAAAATACAACTTAGACAACAAAAGCAGAATCTGTACGCCAAAAACTATAAAAGAAGCAAAGACAAAGGTGCGGATTGTTTGGTGTCTTCCAAACAGCCACAGCGCCCCCTACTGGCACCTGGTAGGTAGAAAGAGGATGGACCACCCAGAAATGCCCCTGGGCTTCTTGCTCGTGTCGATGCAGCAGACTCCACGTGGACTTTGGGGGGCTTTTGGGCTTAAATACCCCCGAGGCACACTCTTTTATTTGGGACGTCGTATTAAACCTTGAAACATGTGGGCCTTTCTTTACAAACATCAACATAAGATGGCAGCTGTAAATCCTTCTGCTGCTCTGATGAAGCAATAAATTGAATTGGGAGTGCAGTCCCAAAAGAAAGGACAAAACAGTGAAATAAGCGGGCATCTCATTCATTTTAGTGCTCCATGTTCAGCTTTGTGATTTCGTAAAACACTCTGCGCTCAGCGTGGCTGCAGCACCGCCTGCATTTCCATGACAGGTTGTCCTTACCGTCTAATTTAGGACGCTGTTTGTTCCGACGTCTTTACAGGCTGCACTTTGGAGTGCGTTTGCTTTTATCCGTGTGTGGATGTTCATTTCGGTTTTCAGATCAAGCTCAGGGTGTAGACGTCCAGGAGACAGTGACCGTCAGATTCTTAACGCTTTGACATTTCTCCTTACATTCGCTTGTGGTCTTCTGGGCCGGAGGAGGACAGGTCTCTAACGAACTGGCCGACACAGTAGCACTATTTATAACACTGGCAGTCCGCTTCAAAGTCGCTCATTTTTATTGATCTCATCATTTTCGGGTAGGCTATTTTTTATTCAAGAAGTAACAAGGAATACATGAAATGTATTTGAGGCCATTACTAGAGATGCCAAAAATATTACTCTCTAGTACCCTCCTCTCTGACTCACCATCCCTACCATGACACTTTCATTTGATTGATTACTAAGTGTGGACTCAGACTAGGACCTCCATGACCCCCCACCTTACTCCACCCTGAATTTGCAACTGCAAACTGTGGAGCAGGAAGGCAAGCAATGTATTGGTCTGCACCCATGAGGCCATGTCCTGGAACTGCTCCCCTCCTCTCGCTGCCCTGTGGGACACCCATGACGGCGTGTGAAGAAGGAGAGGAAACGGGAAGAAGAAATCATTAACGTCTGTTTAACGGGCTGCGTCTCCCTGGGGTACAAAGCGTCAGATGGGGTTGTCAGTTACTTGTTTGATGTCTCCTGCTACTTCACCCGAAGATCGATGATACCTCTGCGTGCGTTAAGAATTGGAGCCCCAGGTGTATTGCATCATATAAAGAGAGTGAAGCCATGGATGAGGTTCACCTGCTCTGGAGATTTCCACCTGGAGACTACGAATGTCTCGGTGGTGTCTGCTCCCTGAGAAAAAGACCAGGAGCAGGAAGGGGGCTTTGATAATCTGATCAGAGCAGGCCAAAAGGAAGGACCCTAGAGGAGAATTTCACAGTTCTTGAAGAAAAGTTCACTCCATTTCCATCAGCCAGGCACATTGGACCATGCGGGTCTGCAGCAAAACCCATTGTGTGCTGGGGGTCAGAAACGACCAACGGACATACTGAAATTGAGTGAAATCTAATCTTCTTCAAGACACCAGAAGGAGACTTCCTCAGCGATGATCAAGTGACCACGTTTCTGTGGTCCGTCAGTAGGTAATAGTGAGACGAGCCCTTTAGAAAATCATTAGGACATTTGAACACTCTAGACAAGAACAGGCAATTCAGCTCAACAAAGCTCGCCAGTCCTGGTCACTTATTTCTTCCAAAAATACATCAGGTTGAGTTTTGAAAGTCCCTAAAGTCCTACTGTCTACCACACTACTTGGCCGCTTATTCCAAGTGTCTGCTGTTCTTTGTGTAAAGAAAAACTTCCTAACATTTGTGTGAAATTTACCCTTAGCAAGTTTCCATCTGTGTCCCCGTGTTGTTGATGACCTCATTTTAAAGTCAGAGTCTCGATCCACTGGACTAACTCCCTTCATCATTTTAAACACTTCACTCAGTTCTCCTCTTCATCTCTGTAACGGCTCAGCTCTTTTAATCTTTACTCCACACATCAAGGCGCTATATAACCTGACAGTCTGTTAGCCTTCTTAATGGCTTCTGATCACTGTGTGGCAGTTGATAGCTTAGAGTCCACCACGACTCCTAAATCCTTCTCATAAGGTGTGCTCTCGATTTTCGGACCGCCCATTGTGTATTCAAACGTCACACTTTTACCTCCTATGTGAAATTCTTTACATTTACTGACATTAAATTTGATCGTCAACAAATTTGCCCAAGCCTGTCTGCTATCCAAGTCCTTCTGCGATAATATAATGGATTCCAAATTATCTGCTAATCCACCTATCTTGGTATCATCATGCAAACTTAACCAGCTTGTTACTTCACTTCAGAAGTGAAGATGAGATAGGAGTGCAGTGACACTCCTCATGTTGTAATCACCCAATGGCAGTAAAGGTCTCAAAGACTAGGGAGAGTGTGGACCTCTCTGGAAAGAAGGGATGAACAGTCCAGCATGATCACAGAAAATATGACAGATGTGTGGTGGTAGTCGTGTAGCCGGAGTACGGAAACAGTCGTACTGGCAGGTCTGACCAACGCAACAACTCTGTGTTCTAGAAGAGTACTCATGGAAGAAACCGCGTTACGCCAGGATGGCTCTCGAGTTCTGAAATTTAATGAGAAGGGTCTTTCCCTCGGGACCCCCAAGTAGAGCAGATCATTAGAAATGGGAGCAGGCAGTGAGGTCCTCTCTCGTTACACATCATCTCCACATGCAAGCATTGCAGAGAATCCCACACCGGCTGCACACTTGCGGCTGAACAGGATGGGTAACTCTGCCATCAAAGGGCTTGTCACGTGTGCACTAAAACTCTGATCGCATGTTAGTCATGAGGAAGACCCAAGATTTAAAAGGTCATACACAAGGAGGTAAAGGACAAGGTAGAAATGGAGCCTACGAGGCAGGCAAAAATCAAAAAAGGCCAAACGTCATAACCAAAGTAGATGACTAAGCTAGAAAGAAATCAGCTGGTATGGGCGATGATTTTGACCTGGAAGAAAGGATCTAACATCATTACATGAAATAGCGTTTCTAGATAACAACACAGAAAAACAAAATGGCGACACACTGATGTCACCATCACAACAATAAACACAATTCAAAATTTAAAAAAATAATAAAATAACGTGATGTCCAAATTTGAGCAAAACAAAGGAGAATAAGATAAGATAAAAACTGTGATTTGACACACGCATCCAACCAACATGTCAGCACCACGTGACGCCACGACAAACAAGAAAGTACCGAGGTACTGAATGTCATTTTACTGTGCAGCTGCTCGGCTCAGGACCATGAGGCACTGCTGGCCCAGATGTGTCTGACACCCAGCTGCCTTCTCGTCAGAGGACACACACACGGCACCCGATGGCTGCGTCTCAAAGAGTCGACTCAAATACAAATAGGAAGAGCCAAGACGTCAGATGGGGCCGAGCTCAGAAATGAATCCCAGCGTTAACGTTGGCCTGCAATCTGAATGACGTCACTCAGCGCCGTTAAAGATCTACGGGACACACGTACACCAGATACGTTGTTTATTTAATAATTATACCAAATGTTTTCAAAGCACCAGAGAGTTTGCTTTAGTTCCGGTTGCACCATGCGGTCTCTGTCGTGGGCCGGGGTTGAGCTGAGACCTCACGTGGCACCGTGTGCCAGGCCAGTGCCGACCCCCCAGACTAAGATGGCGCTCCCATCGGCGGCTCCCGTATCTTCAAAATGACTTCTGTTTCTGCCCTCCAAACGTGGCAGCGAGGTTGTCAATAAATTTGATGCACCTTTCATTCATTCTTTTTGGAAGAGTGGCAGCCTTACAAAGTTCCTCACGCCTGGACAAACTTGTTAAGAAGGCAGGCTCTATTGTAGGAGTAAAGTTGGACAGTTTGACATCTGTGGCAGAGCGACGGGCATTAAGCAAACTCCTGTCAATCATGAAGAATCCACTGCATCCACTGAACAGGATCATCTCCAGGCAGAGGAGTAGCTTCAGTGACAGACTTTTGTCACCGTCCTGCTCCACTGACAGACTGAGGAGATCGTTCCTCCCCCACGCTATGCGACTCTTCAATTCCACCCAGGGGAGTAAATGCTAACATTAATTTTATTTAAATTTTTTTCATTTTTTTCATTTTTATTACTATTTAATTTAATATTGTTTCTTTGTATCAGTATACTGCTGCTGGATTATTATGTGAATCTCCCCTTGGGATTAATAAAGTATCTATCTGTCTATCTATCTATCTATCTATCTATCTATCTATCTATCTATCTATCTATCTATCTATCTATCTATCTATCTATCTATCTATCTATCTATCTATCTATCTATCTATCTATCTATCTATGGAATCCTGCCAACTACACTATCTATCTATCTATCTATCTAAAAATATTTCCTGAAAATAAAAATTAAAAGGTTTAAACTTTAACTGAACAAAGGAAAAGAAAAAGGAAAAAAACACAAAGCTTTGCCTCTTACTAGTACTGACTGGGCTTGAAATAAAGTGCGCTCTCCACGCGTGTGGACGTTCTTCAGCCTTGGACGCTTAGTGGCCGCCGCAGTGCTGGGTGAAGGGATTCTGGAACTGCTTTGTGATTTTTAACCTCCCCAGCGTTTCTTGTGACCCCCAGAGAAACAAAGCGAAAACACGAAAAGTGTGACAGAAACATGTCAGCAGGAAAGGGACGTGTGGAGGCCACCACGGCAAAACCACATTGATTTCTAGAGCACCTTTTCATGCAAATGATGGAGCTCAACGTGCTTTACAAGATAAAGAAAGAAAAGTTTATAAATAATAAAATTATAAAAATGAAAGTAAGATTAGGCAAAAGTAAATAACAAGGAATAAAGTGAGGTCTGATGGCCGGGGGGAAAAAAAGCAAAAAGAAAAAAAAATGGAAAACACCAGAGGGCTGCAAATTTGCGGGGGATCTGAGGTCACCTGAAAGAATTTGATGATGATGAAGATTTAGAGCACGTCCTTCGTGTGACACATTTTGAAGTGGTGCAATGTCACAGTCAGGACAGTAGAAGAGAATTTCTTTGCATGTTTTCTTATAACATGTTTTCTGTTGCCAGTGCCTGAAATGGTAGAACATAAGCGCCCGACCTGCGTGATCAATGCACCCCTCGTGGTATTGTAGGCCACCACAGAACCAGGCTTAGTGACTTCCGCATTTCCCCAACACAACCATTGCCATTTGCTGCATTGTGAACAAAACTTTGGGGCCTAACGTCTTTCTTGTCCTTCCACTCGATTGCAATCATCTTGCCTTGAATGCGTGTAGATTTGGCACCACCTTTACACGACTAACGTCACCAGGC
The DNA here is from genome assembly GCF_016835505.1 of Polypterus senegalus. NCBI lineage: Eukaryota > Metazoa > Chordata > Cladistia > Polypteriformes > Polypteridae > Polypterus > Polypterus senegalus. The sequence goes on along the minus strand of NC_053169.1, from coordinate 103,510,865 downwards.
ATATCACGACAGCTTACAGTGCTGTAGGAATCAGTTCCACTACCTGAGCCGACGTCTGATGACCAATTCACACCATCATCGCTATCGCTGAATTCAACTAATGGCTCACTTTCAGTTTGTTCTAAAACTGGCTTTACACTTTTGTACTGTATATATTGGTTCAGCCCCGCTCATGAACATTGATGAGTTACCATAGAGAGGCGAAACGCAGAATGAAATTCCTGACTTTTTACAGCAGCATGTTATTTTACTCACTGAATGGCAGCAGAACACTCGTCTGGAGCTCGGCACGTTGAGTCTTAAGAGTTTCATCTGAGAGAGGCTCGTCGTTACTGTGTGTCATGTTGAGTATATGCAGTGTTTCCTGTCATCCGCCCTGTCTTGTTAATCTGGAGCCCAAGGAGGCGGGGCCACCCGATGAGGCAGCCAGGGGGCGGGGCCTGTTCTAGCAGTATGAGTGGAGAGGCTGCGGCTCTCACAGTCTCTTTGGAGGTCATCACTGGGTTTGCTTTCTGTCTTTGTCAGCAGTATTAGCAGTTTTGAGCTCCACCAACCATTAACGTCTCTCAAAGGTGATTTTCATTTGCGTCTTTCCCTATACTGTTTAGTTTTTATTGCGATGACTTGAGTTGAGCGACGTGTGATGTCATTCTTCAACAGTGTAAAGGGCAGCAGCACTCGCTCCCTGTTATCGGAGTTTGGACAAAAACAAAAGACATATTCGTTATTGTGTGTGTGTGTGTGTTTGATTTGGTGGTGCGAGGAGTTCTTGCTTTGGCTTTGATTCTTGACTTTGCTGAATGATTGGATGCCCTTTAAGGGTATTGACTTTAGGTTTGGCTCGCGGTTCTCCTTTTTCTATCTTCTGTTCCTCTCTTTCTATTGCCGTGCTGACATAACAGGCACTGCTTTTTTCATTTAGATTCCTAGTTTTTTTTTGTATGGATTTTCTGGCTTTCACCTCTGCATCATCTTCAGGTTTGGTTTCCATTTCATGATTTACTGGATTAGTTTGCTTTAAGGTTTTGCTCAAAACTTTTTTTCCCATTTTTCTCTTCTGTGATCCATTTCCTAAATTTTTAATAAATAATTTTCAAACGTAAAGTAACTTTTGCTTTTGTTTGTGGTTTTGGACCAGAGATTTAGGGTTCGCCTCTCCTTCATTTTTGGACATTTCTGGAACTTTATAAAGCATTAATTCTCATTTCTGGTCCAGTGCAGACCAGAAGCTTGCCACGTGAGCTCAGGGTTAGGCTGCTTGGGGTGAGGCCTACACTGTGGGGTCGGATCTTTGTGAAGTGTTGGACTGCCATGTGGTTTTCTGAGGCCTGTGCCCACTTTTTCAGTTTTTGTTTTGTGGCAAGGATCACGACAACTGCCAAAATGATGAACTAAATGAATAATAAAACAACAAAAAACATAAATAATAACCTCCAGACTTGCACAAGACAGAACGGAGGAAAGTCATAATGCAGAATTGTTACAGCTCTGTGGTAATAAAATGAATGAATATACTAAGTGACATGAAGTGCAACACGTAGTTTCAAACTTATATTGAACTTTACTTCATACGGCGCCTTTTGAGAACCAAGAAGGTGCGTTCTGAGCAGCTGGAGCTCAGGCTGGTGAGGTGTCTCTCTGAGGGTCTCATCCACTGAGCTGGCATCCTTGTGGTTTGGCGCGCCACGCTGCCAATGGCTAGATGTTCCTCAGACTTTGATAAGACCTAACGCCCTGATTGGACTTTCTAGGGCTGATTTGAGGGTAAAGTGACAGAAAGTCACATTCTTTGACATGGAATGAAGATATTAAGTTTATTATCGCTTTGTTCAACGTTATGTCTACAGGCCGTGCAGATAAAATAAGAAAATGCCTATCCTCTTACGTGATGGCGGTTATCTGGTCTGATAAACATTTCTGATCCTGCTCAGTTGTTTTTTAGCATTGTGCTTAAGAGCTGACACTTCTCCATTAATTCAATTTGCTCGTAATTATCAGCTCTAATTATCCAAACTCATTGAGGGGTACAGCGTTTCATTTGCATTCACTCGTCTTCGAATGAGCCAAGAAGGAAGAAAAAAAGTCATTAGCCCGTTACGGTAAATAAAGTGATATGTTCAACAGTTCAAGTGATAGAAATGATGGGCTGCCTGGTGCATCTCAAGTATTTATGGCCACTCCAGCTGTCACTTTGCTATTCTGTTGGAACCCTGTGATTATAAGAAAGCCATATAATTGTCAAATCGCTCACAGATTACTAAAAGCATTATTTAAAATTCCTCCGCCGGATTTGCACTAATAAATTATATCCGACTTTCTCTTTAAGATGATTAACAAGAAGAAGGAGAGCGACAGACGACAAATCCCGTGTTTCCTTTAATGAGATGAGTCGCTCTCCTCTTATTTGGAGAGTTGGCCTCTCGTTCAGTTGAGCCAAGCCGAGCCGCACTGAGTAGGAGGTAGGTGCCAACGCTGGCCGGCATGCCAGTCTATTCCAGGGGCGCGCTCGAGCTCATTGCAGGAGAGGGCCGGTAGGCACCTTTCATGCAGATGTGCCAGGGTATGAGCCCTTATCTCTTTAACTATACGATACCGACTCCAGTTCCATCTTCTTCAGGGCGCTGCTTGTTCCAAGTCAGGGTTTCAGGCAGCTTGAGCCTAACCCAGCGGTGCCGCGTGTGACCCTGGACAGGATGCCAATCTGTTATAAGGGACGCTGCACTGCAAGCCATTGGTCGGCCTAATGGACTTTTGTTTAGGGTGTAGGAGGAAACAGATGGACAATAGGCGTGTATTTGTAGGCATTTCTTAGGAGTCATGTGAGACAGTGAAGAATGATGGGATCTGTAGCTAAGCTTGCCAATCATATTTGCTCGATTTGCCCATCTTTTATTACTAGCAGATTACGTTACATAAGCTAATTTGTTGTCTGAAAACTGGCTGGACAACACTTCAAAGGATGTGGTACCACCCTGGTAAATCCCATTGAAGACAAATGACAGCCAGAGCCATGCTCTGTAAAAAACGGAAGTACCGGAGCTCTGTGTCTCTCTCGTCACCACCTGTGAGGGGACAAAATACGGACCGCAGGAGACCTTAGTAACATGTCATATAGCCCCCCGTGCAGTGGCTCTGACATCCGAAACAGCAAGGGGGCAAGGCCTCCAAAACAGCCCACTAAACAAATGTCAATCCAAGGCCCAGGAAAACAGGAGGCTTCAAGTCTGACTAGGCCTCTGGCTTTGAAATTCAAAACAATAGCAAGAAGGGAGCGAAAAACTCGGAAATATGAGATCTGGGGGGAGAGTCATGAAAACTCGGGCTGGGGCAAAAACAAAATGGAGGATTTATTGAAAGAGTAGGAGAAAAATGACAAAAGTAAAGAAAATAGTAGATAAAAATACATGTTGTAATAAACGAAGCAACAGACAACATAAAGGTTTGGGGTTTCCGGCCCCGTGTACTGAAAAATTATCCAAGGCAACAAATTAAATTCAGGGTCAAAATATATGAACAAAAAGCTTCACATATGCACGATGCCAAAGATGGCGTCGGCGGACATTTCATGGAGGAGGAGCCGGAAGTGGAGGAATGCTGGGAAGGAACCGCGGGTGAAGATGGGATCGATGACGTTAGGAACAATGGAGGAGGAAGGGCGGAGGCAACGTGCTGCGAGAAGAATGAGGCTTATGGCGGCGGAGCGTCTTTTTTTCTGCAAGAAAGAAAAGGAGAAAGGTTAGTATCCCGCCACTCCCTGCCGGCGAATGTCTTCCCAAGCGTGTTAAGGTCCCCTACTCACGCGTGCGTGACAATATATATATATATAAAGGACTTGCCCAAAAGGCAACCCAAATCCAAAGAGTCTCAATTCCAAAACCAGTAGAATATTCACAGAGAGAGAGCAGAGAAAGTCAAAAAACATAAAAGCAAAAATACTCGAAAACGGCAGAGTGATGAGACCCACCAAAGGCATTCAAATGGACCACCCCAGACTTCACTTCCCTGTAGAGATATTTCAGAGCACCTTCGAGGGGACTGAGGGCCACCAAGGTGGTCCACACAACCATGTTGGTTCCAGCTGAGGTTTTCTACCCCGACGGTGATCTTCTGGTTTGATTTGATTCATTTGTTCAAATCTGAAATGTTTGTTTTGTTGTTAGGTTCTGTTTCTTGGACTCGCTGGTCCATTTCTGATCAGGATCAGGTCTTTTGCAAGGGGACCAAAGGGGGCTTTGTTTCTTGAATGGGGTCAGCATGCTTGTCAGTATATAAATGAAACCGTTTCCTTTCTTTTGTTCGTAGATTGCACTGTACGTCTAAATGATATTATTGGCACACCCAGGTAATCCACCCATCCATCCATTCATCGCCCGACCCATTAAATCTCCACGGACTGGAGCGTAACGCAGCAGGTGGGACTCGGTGCTGGGTGGTCCGTCATTGTGCACCACACGTGCGCACCTGAACATGCGCACCTTTGGCGTACCCAGAGATACAACAATGTGGTGGCCCTGTAAAGGCGGCACCCGAGCTCCTCAGTGCCCACTCAGCAGCCCACCTCTGTGAACTGATAAAATTACAAGAAGGAAGTCGCACATCACGTGTTAAAGGGGCTGGATCTGTGAAGTCAGACCCCCCCTTTGAACTGATTACGTCTTTGGTGTTTTTCCATCACTCTGCTGTCCTCGCCCCTCGTATCTCCTAAATCAATCGGCAGATGCCCAAGCATATGATGATTTCTATTGACACACTTCAAGTGTTCTTCATAGGCCTGAGCCTCCATAATTGTATTAACAACAAGCGGCGCCTGCGATATATCAGTATATTGTCACTTTGTGCAGGGTGACAAGAGGGTGGGAGCCACAGCTTTGCTAAGTAAATGAAAATCAGGGCATCTAATACTCTTAGATTGCTCTCCGATGTGAATTATTATTTGGTAATAAATCTGGAGCTCCACTAATCAGAACTCACTTGAGAAGCTATTCGTCTAAATTAGATGACTGGCCGATTCGGAGGCGTCCTTGTCAACATTGCGGTGTTCTGGTTCTGTAAATTCAAGCTGGGCTGCTCTTAAGTACGGGCACACTGGGCACGGCCCTACCTTCTTTGGGAGGAGTGTCAGCTGAAAGACTTTTAGCATTGTGAAGTTTAAAAAGAAAAGCTAGAAATGAAATCTCTTTACACCTAACAAGATGGACATCAGATTCTTAACTTGTCACAATCCAAGTCAAGGTGGCTGAAGGGGAGCGCCTGTCCTGGTAGTCCCTTCACCTGCATGGCACCTTGTCCCTCAGAGCCAATTGAACTTCTCATGCTTAATCCAAAACATGGGGGTCCCAGTTGGTCTTGGCGGTCTGGAGCCTATCCCAGGTGGCATAGGGCACAAAGGCAGGAACAAACCCAGGGTGCCAGTCCATTGCAGGGCACGCACACACACACATTAGGGCACATTTAGCGTCACCAATTCATCAAACCCACACAGACACTGGGAGAACGTGCAAACTCCACTCAGGGAGGACATGGGGCACAAACCCTGGTCTTGTTACTGCCAGGCAGCAGTGCTAGCACTGCACCACCATGCTGCCCCCTGCCAATTTAAAACTGACAATCAGAATATCAAAGATGTGGAAGGAAAACCAAAAGAAAGCAACACATGAGGAGAACATGCAGCCTCTTCAGAAACAGCAAACAGGCGAGGGATTTCAACCCAGGACTCTGTGATGGACTGGCGCCCCGTTCAGGGGCTGTTCCTGCCTTTCCCCAATGCTTACTGGGATTGACTCCAGCTTTGGATGAGTTTGGAAGATGGATTGATGGAAGGATGGATGGATGGATGGATAGACAGAAGGATGGATGGATGGGTTCAATCCTTACGCTAACCCAGACATGAGACCACTTGATTTGCCACCTTAATCTTTCCCACCGGTCCAAGGCCCTGCTCCCATGATTCCTCATTCCACACAGTGCCCATTCACTCTTCTTTAAGATCAGGACACAGGACGGTGCAGACCTTTACATCCAGACATATTTTCTGCTCCTGAACCCTCACTCTGAAGGCCACCTGCCATCGTGTCCCTCGCTAGGCCTAACTGTGCCGTAGAAATGAGAAACACGTCTGAACAGAGAACATCACCCACCATCCCCAGTAAAGACTAAGAGTGCGCAGCAAATTCAAACTGCCAAATTCAGAGTGGCACAGCCTGGGTGGCGGGGGGGGAGTGGGTGGTACAGGTGCCACAGTCAACAGTTACTGACCTGAGCGCTCGCTAAATAGTAGCAATGGAGGATTTTCAGATTTCTGGCTCCTTCCGAAGATGTCTGGCCTGCCATCAATATCCATCCAGTTGTTGGAGGGATTCAAGTCCCAGCTGGTGAGCGGCCTGGGTGGCTCAAGTGGGAGTGAAGCTTTTCATCGCTCCCAGCGTGTTTGGCTCTAACCCAGAGCGCAGCCAACATGCTTGGGAAGTGAACTCGGTCTGCTCCATCGAGCTGGCTGTGCTGCCATTGCTGGGTGCTGCGGGTGTGTGTGCGGCAGGTGGGACCCAGAATTTTGTCACAATTACCAGAGTGGCACTCGTGTGGAGTGTGTGAGTGGAACCCGGGCACAGACTGGCAGACATGTTGTAATTCCACCACCACACGTTTATTTAGAAATATTTACAAGTTCCAGTGTGCACAAAACCCCCAAAGTCCTGGCCACACAACGCCTTACTCTCTTCAGGCCGCCTCCTTGCCTCTTCCAGCAAGCTCAGTCCTTCCATCTCTCCCGACTCCAGCTTCAAATGAAGGGAGGTGGCCCCTTTTATTCACACCCGGATGTGCTCCAGGTGTTTCCCGGCACTCTTCCACCGACACACCCTCGTGTGGCAGAAGTGCCGGCTGTACTCCCAGAAGCACTCCAGGTGTCCCTGCTTCTCTTCCCCCCCAGCACTTCCTGGTGTGGAGGAAGTGCAGAGGTCCAGGGTTCCCAAGGCCTCGGGGCGCCCCCTGGCGGTGACCACGGGCCCCTACAGGGTTGGGCTTCCAAGCCCTCTACCCGTGGCTCCTAAAGCAACCAGGGTGGCAGCCCCCATGTAGTCCAAGGTGGGCGCACGCCCTCTTCCGGTCCTCCAAGGCGTCCCGGTCGGGTCATCGCCCCGGCATCCCTGACAAGTGTTTCAGGGCCACCTTGGAGTGCAATCATTTCTGGGAAGGAGTCACCGTGCGCCGGGCACTTCATTTGGGAACGTTTCATCGCCTCACTGGCATTGTGATGATGAACAAGAGAGAACGTTCTGTCAGTAGAGCCTGGCACCCGTGTACACTCATGTTACATTCTGGGCATGTGGGCTCCATGCTTTGGGTCCCAGCTGAGCTTTTCACTTCAGTAGTCCCCATTGAAACAGAGCAGCGTTTAACAAAAATGAGACATGACATCAGCACTTGACGAGACACAAATGAAAGGTGCCATGTGGTTTGTGACAGGTGACATCACAAGAACTCTGAGTCTCGGCCTTCCTCACACCACCTGTGCGATGGCAGGAAAGTGAGGAGAGCACAGTGGGTGCACAATGTGGCCACCTCGGTCTCATCCCACTGCAGCCCAGTCCGAGCGAGACCATGGGAGCCTACTGTACACAACAATGAGAGAACTTTAAAGACGCGACTGCAGAGACTGATGAGTGTGAGAGATGGAGGGAGAAGCAGGGAGAGCATCCTCGTCGTCACTACTCCTCTGTGTGCCAGAGTGATGGAAACATAGCTGGAGCGCTTGGGGAGGAGATGGCCAGAGAGGATCCAGAAGATGGAAGAGCGTCATGCAGACAGAAGGCTACTTGTAAAGAAGGACCTGGAAATGGCTAAGGCAGGAATGAAAGACAGAAGGCATCCATCCATCCATCCATCCATCCATCCATCTCCTCTTCCGCTTATCCGGGTCGGGTCGGGGGTAGCAGCTTAAGCAGAGAGGCCCAGACTTCCCTCTCCCCGGCCACTTCTTCCAGCTCTTCCAGGAGAATCCCAAGGCGTTCCCAGGCCAGCCAGGAGACATAGTCCCTCCAGCGTGTCCTGGGTCTTCCCTGGGGTCTCCTCCCAGTTGGATGTGCCCGAAACACCTCACCAGGGAGGCGTCCAGGAGGCTTGCTGATCAGATGCCCGAGACACCTCATCTGACTCCTCTCAATGCGGAGGAGCAGCGGGTCTACTCTGAGCTTCTCATCCTATCTTTAAGGGAAAGCCCAGACACCCTGCGGAGGAAACTCGTTTCAGCCGCTTGTATTCGCGATCTCGTTCTTTCAGTCACTACACATAGCTCATGACCATAGGTGAGGGTAGGAGCGTAGATCGACTGGTAAATTGAGAGCTTTGCCTTACGGCTCAGCTCCTTTTTCACCACGACAGACCGATGCAGAGCCCGCATCACTGCGGATGCCGCACCGATCCGCCTGTCAATCTCACGCTCCATTCTTCCCTCACTCGTGAACAAGACCCCGAGATACTTCAACTCCTCCACTTGGGGCAGGATCTCTCCCCCAACCCTGAGAGGGCACTCCACCCTTTTCCGGCTGAGGACCATGGTCTCGGATTTGGAGGTGCTGATTCTCATCCCAGCCGCTTCACACTCAGCTGCGAACCGATCCAGAGAGAGCTGAAGATCACGGCCTGATGAAGCAAACAGGACAACATCATCTGCAAAAAGCAGTGACCCAATCCTGAGTCCACCAAACCGGACCCCATCAACACCCTGGCTGCGCCTAGAAATTCTGTCCATAAAAGTTATGAACAGAATCGGTGACAAAGGGCAGCCCTGGCGGAGTCCAACTCTCACTGGAAACGGGCTCGACTTACTGCCGGCAATGCGGACCAAGCTCTGACACCGGTTGTACAGAGACCGAACAGCTCTTATCAGGGGGTCCGGTACCCCATACTCCTGGAGCACCCCCCACAGGATTCCCCGAGGGACACGGTCAGACGCCTTTTCCAAGTCCAAGTCCTCCAGGACCCCCTGCTAAGGGTGAAGAGCTGGTCCACTGTTCCGCGACCAGGACGAAAACCACACCTGAATCCTGAATCCGAGGTTCGACTATCCGACAGACCCTCCTCTCCAGAACCCCAATAGACTTTTCCAGGGAGGCTGAGGAGTGTGATCCCTCTATAGTTGGAACACACCCTCCGTCCCCATTTTTTAAAGAGGGGACCACCACCCGGTCTGCCAATCCAGAGGCACTGTCCCCGATGTCCATGCGATGTTGCAGAGACGTGTCAACCAAGACAGTCCTACAACATCCAGAGCCTTAAGGAACTCCGGCGTATCTCATCCACCCCTGGGGCCCTGCCACCAAGGAGTTTTTTGACCACCTCGGTGACTTCAGTCCCAGAGATGGGAGAGCCCACCTCAGAGTCCCCAGGCTCTGCTTCCTCATTGGAAGGCATGTTAGTGGGATTGAGGAGGTCTTCGAAGTACTCCCCCCACCAACCCACAATGTCCCGAGTCGAGGTCAGCACTGCTTCCCTCGGACGGTGGACCAGAATCTCCTGAAGCGTCCAAAGTCGCTCTCCATGGCCTCCAAACTCCTCCCATGCCCGAAGTTTTGCCTCAGCAACAACGAAGCCGTTCCGCTTGGCCTGCCGGTACCTATCAGCTGCCTCCAGAGACCCACAGGACAAAAAGTCCTATAGGACTCCTTCTTCAGCTTGACGGCATCCTCACCGGTGTCCACCAACGGGTTCGGGATTGCCGCCACGACAGGCACCACCACCTTGCGGCCACAGCTCCGGTCAGCCGCCTCAACAATAGAGGCACAGAACATGGCCCATTCGTACTCAATGTCCCCACCTCCCTCGGGACGGGTTGAAGTTCTGCGGAGGTGGGAGTTGAAGCTACTTCTGACAGGGGACTCTGCCAGCCGTTCCCAGCAGACCCTCACAACACGCTTGGGCCTACCAGGTCTGACCGCATCTTCCCCACCATCGAAGCCAACTCACCACCAGGTGGTGATCAGTTGACAGCTCCCCCTCTCTTCACCCGAAAGTGTCCAAGACATATGGCGCAAGTCCTACGACACGACCACAAAGGCGATCATCGATCCTGAGGCCTAGGGTGTCCTGGTGCCAAGTGCACATATGAACACCCTTATGCTTGAACATGGTGTTCGTTATGGACAATCCATGACGAGCACAGAAGTCCAATAACAAAACACCGCCGGGTTCAGATCGGGGCCATTCCTCCCAATCACGCCCTTCCAGGTCTCACTGTCATTGCCCACGTGAGCATTGAAGTCTCCCAGCAAAACGAGGGAATCCCCAGAAGGTATGCCCTCTAGCAACCCTCCAGAGACTCCAAAAGGGTGGATACTCCAAACTGCTGTTCGGGCGCATACGCACAAACAACAGTCAGGACCCTTCCCCACCGAAGGCGGAGGGAGGCCACCCTCTCTCCACGGGGTAAACCCCAATGCACAGGCTCCAGTGGGGGCAATAAGTATGCCCACACCTGCTCGGCCTCTCACCGGGGCAACTCCAGAGTGGTAGAGAGTCCAGCCCCTCTCAAGGAGATTGGTTCCAGAGTCCAAGCTGTGCGCCGAGGTGAGTCCGACTATATCTAGCGGAACCTCTCGACCTTGCGCACCAGCTCAGGCTCCTTCACCTTCAGAGAGGTGACATTCCACAGCCCCAAGAGCCAGTTTCTGTAGCCGAGGATCAGACCGCCAAGGTCCCCGCCTTCGGTCACCACCCAACTCACACGGCACCCAACCTCCTTGGCCCCTCCCATAGGTGGTGAGCCCATTGGGAGGAGGACCCACGTTACCTCTTCGGGCTGTGCCCGGTCGAGCCCCATGGGTGCAGGCCCGCCACCAGGCGCGCCATCGAGCCCCACCTCCAGGCCTGGCTCCAGAGGGGGGCCCCGGTGACCCGCGTCCGGGCAAGGGAAAACGTCGTCCAAGGTTTTTTCTCTTCATTGGAGGTTTGTTGAACCTCTTTGTCTCATCCCTCACCTAGGACCAGTTTGCCTTGGGTGGTTCTACCAGGCATAAAGCCCCGGACAACATAGCTCCTAGGATCATTGGGACACGCAAACCCCTCCACCACGATAAGGTGACAGTTCAAGGAGGGGACACAAGACAAGACAAAAGGCACACAGTGTTAAAATAGCAGACCTTCAAAACCAAATAGTCGTAACCTTAAAGAAAGCAAAAATCAAATGAAGGCATAGCAAAGGCGTTTCAACAAAAATCCACAATCTTGTGCAAAGCGTTGTCATTGGCAACCTTAAATCTTTTACGGTGGATGTCGAGTTTTGTCGACAGGAGGGGTTGAGGGCGACAATCACCTGATAATGGTGATAAAACTCACTGTCACGTCACAGGCATTCCCTCTGTGCTTGGAGGAATGTTAGACTCATTGACTCGCCATCTAATCCCTGTGTGTGCGTGACTTACGAAATGTAAACAAAGGCAAGATGGCATCGACATCTCATGAGGGATCGAAGCGAGTACAGAAAAGAAAATACTGGGCAGACGATGTTGTGCGCATTATCGCCGAGTCGGACTCTGAGTTTTCAAAATCTGATTTTGTTGAGAGTGATCAGGAGATCGAGCAGGAGAGTGAGGAGCCACCATCAGCTGATCGGACACCAGCCAATGCCGCCCCAGCTGAGCACATTCGAGCAGCTGACACACCCACAGCAAGGTTCGTGTGGGAGGAATACCCAGACATTGATCCGTGGGGGCCAAACTGGCTACCCGACTTCACAAGACGCCATGGCTTGCTGTTGGACACGACGGATCACTGGCCGCTGGACTACTTCAGGCTGCTCCCTCCTGATGCTGCTTTTCAGCTTCTGTCAGACGAGACAAACAGGTAGGCAGAGAAATTTTATGAATCGCGGGCTGCGCTTGCACCACATTCTCGTTTTTCAAAGTGGAAACCCACAACAAACAATGTGATGAAGGGCTTTGTGGCCTTACAAATAGAGATAGGACTGGACTGGCGATATAACTTCAGGGAGCATTGGTCCAAACGTGCTTTGTCCCCTAATGGCTTGGACAGGTTATGCCACACGATGATAGGTACGATGTGCTGCTGCAAAGTTTTATTCACTTCTGTGATAACCTGAAGCAAATCCCAAGAGGTCAGCCAGGCCTAAACCCCATGTATAAAGTTCAGCCCCTGCTTGACATTGTGGAACCAACAGATAAAGAATTTTATCAGCCTGGCCGTGATTTGTCTGTGGATGAATCAGTGATAAAATACAAGGGACGCCAGTATATGCCAGAGAAACCCACAAAGTATGGCATAAAGGATTTGGTACTGGCAGAAGCAAACACTGGTTTCTGCCTGAAAGTCATTACATATACAGGAAAGTATTCCTTTCAAACAACAACGTTTATTTCTAGAGCACATTTTCATACAAATAATGTAGCTCAAAGTGCTCTACGTGATGAAAAAAGACAAAGTAAATAAGAATTAAAATAAGACAAAACTCATTAACATAGAATAAAAGTAAGGTCTGCTGGCCAGGGACGACAGGGCTGGAGAAAAAATGAAATCTGCAGGCCATGAGACCACCTGACCAGCCCCTTTCAAAGAGAGAACCGTCCCTTGACAAGTCAGGTTGTGCTGGAGCGGCTTCAGGGCTGTGGACATTTGGGTCACGTTGTGTACATCTGGACAATCTTTATACATCAACCAGAATGGTTCATAGAGCTACAGAGCAGGGGAATTGGCGCTTGTGGCACAGTCAGGGTGGACAGGAGACACAGGCCTTCACGGGCTGAAGGTCAAAAGAGTACCAAACAAAAAAAAAGCCTTAAAAGAGTTAATAAAGCGGGGCAGATGATGTCATCATGGGCAACCTCTGTCATAGCAAGGACAAAAACAAAATGGCAGCACGTTTTAAAAAACAAAGTGTTGTGGCTGTATTTTGGCCAAATAAAACAATAATGAATTTAACAAGGTTTTAAAAAAAAATTAGATAGATAGATAGATAGATAGATAGATAGATAGATAGATAGATAGATAGATAGATAGATAGATAGATAGATAGAATTTTATTTGTCCCCTGGGGGAAGTTTTTCTTTTTACAGGCTCAATAATAAATGGATGAATAAATCAGTAATATTATTATATAATGATAAACAACAAACACCTCTCAAATATACCCCATAATAACATAAAAGGAAGACATCTGAATACAAATCAATATTAGAATTCTCTAAATTAAAATGTATCATAGAAACAATGAAGTCCGTTTAGCCAGTTGTAACAAAGGGTGAGAGGGACACTAGTGCCGCAGTGACAGTGTGACAGGTCCCTGTTTCGCGATATGAGAGACGTGTGCCTCTTCCTGCTCCACTGCTATTTTTATTTCTTTATGTTCCCCTACATTGAATTTACGTGAGGTGAGGTTCTGCTGTGATGTCATTTCCTGTCACTTTCCAGAGTGCCATCTTTGGAGCCGTTGGCAGAAGTGGTAAAGTGTCATCAGCAGGGTTACCACCAAGACTCCCTTCCTGGTGTAACCCAGAAGAAGTCCAGTAAGGGACTCCCCCGGGTGAGGCGGCGTGTGGCACGGGGTAAACTTTACGTTCATTTGCATGAGACGCCGGCCCCAGTGTGGATGAAGGCTGGCGCTACTTGCAGTACTTGCAGTATGGAGAGCTGAACAGACCCGTTAAACAAAGATGTCCGCCATACTGCAGGCCCTGCACTGTTTACCTCACATGGGACGGCAGGCACCGTAACTGCGTTTTGGGAGTTACTGATCGGCTTTATGTCAGCAGGGGGTCTCTAATTGTTATGTGCTGGGGTCAATCAGACGGCTGTGACGAGCTTTTATTCAGCTGCAAATCCAGGTGTCAGCTTTTTTGCCTAGCTCTTGGCATTCATCTCCTAGCAAATTTAAGCTGGCCTACCACTTTAATTACATTATTGAAGCACAGAATCTGCCATCTTTGTCGATAATAATGAAGTTGAGAAAGAAGACAGAAAACTTAAACTAAAGGCCGGACTCACACACGCCAAGTCTCCTATAGTCCTCCGGACCCACACACTGACACATCCTGTCATGCAGCACACGGCATGTGACGTCACCGTCACTGCAGTATGAAGGTCAGTGCACTCTTTGAATTTTGTGACTCTTGTTTGCAAATCCTGCTTTGGCTTTGGACGGCGATTTCATTTCATTCGGTGCACTCTTTGACTTTACGGACGCAGACCGGTGCTTGTTCTTTGACTGCGTCTCATCTCTTTATCTTTCAAGTTTGACTTCCTCACTACTGGCAGAACAGACAGAGGGACAACAGAAAGTGCGGAATGAGAACAATAAGAGCAGGAAATGCCAAAGCCCACCGTGTAACACGTCCTGACTGTCCAGGAGTGTTGTAGAGCCTAAAAAATACACCAAAGAATTCCTCACACAAATCTGGAAGTCGGGCACCCAGAGTGGCATGTCAACGTGTCGTAGGCCCAGATTCTTCACACTGGCCACGTGAGTGACTCTCATTTAATGACTAGGACCACAAAGCCTGAGGTGGCAGCCCCGGGCACAAAGACAGTAGGCTTTAGGAGAGGCCAAAGCGAACGTGCGTGGAGTGGCACAGATCCACATGAGCAATCCTGAGCCGTCGCTGTGATCCAAGACTTTTAGTTACTGAAGTCGCTTTTTTATTACTATTATTATTTTCGCTTACTGTAACCATTTTTGGCTCACAGAAATGGCATAAAGTATGCAATACATAGAAACATGGAAGATCAGCCACTTGAATTTCAGAAAGAGGCCCACTTAGTACCCCGCTGTGCAGCACGTTCAAGCTTGTGAGGCCTGCAAATACGACAGAATGTTGTGATTCAGAAATAATCGGCAGATTAGATTGAGGTTCCAAATGAGTACTCAAGTGTGTGCAAATGAATTAGCAATGCCTGCTGGCATCCAGAATGGGCTCTTCAAAATGGTAAGTAAATTTAGGAGGCCCTCAGTGGCGTTCAGCTAATGTGGTGCACCATTCCAGCATGGAGTCGTAGAGGGCGACATTAAAGCAAGGCGAGGAGAAATGTTAATCGGAAATGGGGGAGGCGAGGGGGCACTTTGAGCAAATAAGGGTCCTCCTCATCTTCAACATGGACTCTTTGCTCTGACAATGTCATTCTAATTGAGGGGCTGAAGGTTTCAGTCAAATTGCCATGAAACTTTTTAGGCCTTTATGAACCTCGCTTGAATGAAAAATACATAAAAAAAATGGAAGAGGTCGACTGATGAAGAATTGGGAGACGAGCTGATAAGGAGCAGGGGAGCAGCTGACACATCCCGACACACCGAAGGAAAACGGACCCTCGAGTTCTAGATGGTGTGCTCTCTCACAAAACGTTATTGATTTGCTTTGACCCTCTGACCAGCAGTACAGTTCAATAATCATCATCATCATCATCATCACCTGATCTGTCGACCTTTACAAAGGCCAAGGCAAAGGCTGCACTCAATCTGGTGTCTGTGAATCCCATAATTCCCTTAATTGCACCAAAACAGGGCAAAAGGCCATTGGCCTGTTATGTGCCAGAGTTGCCAGGCACTGTGTCTCAACTTCAGGCGAGCTTTTGACAGACTTACAAGGCGGATGACCATCAATGACCTGGTGGTCCTCATGTGACTCAATCAGCATAGAGCTGACACCTCAGGGTGGTCCCTCTGAGAGATCTGTCACTGGTACTGCCAGACACTGTAGATGCCAGGATAGTTCGAGACAGGATCGTGTTTCTGGCCTTACAGCAAGGCAACCTGCCTCAACCCTGCTGATCATCTTGCCAGACAGGAGCTATGCCGGGCTCATCAGCAGCACCCTCAGGTCTTCATTATGGAAAAGTCATCCTGCAGCCTCCTCCATAGTGACAGGAAGGACAGATGGGAGGATGAGAAGAAGACAAAGATGTGCTGAGACCTTTGGGTGGAACCAACGTAATGGCCATACAGGCCAGATGTAGCTCCTGATGAACATTACAGGGCACATTACGGGATGTGAGGCAACATAAACCGACCCTACAACAAGACGACGCAGGTCCACATACACATCCTGTGACCACAGCCATCCTGCTGGCTCATCTTCTGATCTTGACCCTACGGGACCCCCTTCATCTCAACTTCCAGAGACAGGACCCTCCACTTAGCCAGGATGGCACAACAAAAGCAGACTCACATTGGAGGTGTCATGAGGTGGTGGCCACACCAGGCCCTGACAGCCACCCGTGGCCATATTTGCTGGTGTCCTCCTGTTGTTTTCTTGTCACGCAGGTGGCGCAGTGCAGTAAGGAGATTGTGGCTTTGCTTCCTGGGTCCTCCCTGCGTGGAGAGTGCTTTGAGTAGTGCTATAGCCGACATATGTAAAGAATTATTATTATTATTATTATTATTATTACCCTCTTTGGGTCTCCTTTTGGTCTCATTTGTTTTCTGCCAGTTCACCAATGGATTTTGAAATTTCACCCCAACAACGAGTGTTGCATTTCTTATTTGCGTCAATGTAAATGTAAGCTGTTTTTGGTAACACACCGATATCTTTACATATAGTTTTGAAAGACTAATTTGTCCTCCGAGGTTTGGAGAAGACGTCTTAGCCCATACTGCCTTCATCACATCCCCCCTCATTTGAAAACGATCAGACCACTGACGACGTTCTCTGGGTGCGCCTACAGATGGAAAGCCAGGACAGGTGGAGGAAGCCCCACAAGTGACCCCTATATGATTGAGACACCCCTGGCCACCCCAGAGGAGATTCTTCTTCCATATAACCTCATTCCAGTCGCAGATTATTCCGTCTTTGTCGCTTGGTCGCCTCCAGGTAATGTGCGCGTCTTATTCCTTGAGCAGGTCCTAAAATCGTGTAATCGGTCAGAATGATTTATAGGTTTTGGTTGGTTTACTTGATTCTCCATGCTGATAATTTATGGACGGTGTTTTCGATAATTTAATGGGAGCTGAACATGGTCAAACTGTACATGCATCAAAGAAGAGTGGCGTGAACGGCTGAAGGAATCAATTAGTATACAAACACAAGTGACTGCCTTCTCGCTGGTGAATGATTTAAAGGCAGTGGCTCTGAACTGCACTTGCTAGATCATTCCGTCCTCTGACACCCGGAGCTATTCTTAGAGTTCGTGGATTTTCTGCTCTGTCTCGGAGTTGACGGTTATATTACAAGGAGAGGCAGTAAATTCTCGAGAAGAAGATGAAGAAGCTCAGAAAAGCCACACACTGATGTTCCGAATCCACTTTTGAGCGGCGCAATACGTACACCAAACCAGTGCGGCTCTTCTGAGGTTTCTGTAGCTCTGATCTCATTGCCTTTTCACATTTTACCTTTCACTTTGACCTGAAGTTAGACTGTAAAGTTATTTATCAAGAGCAGCCACCGGGTTAAGGGGCTTAAGATCGTCTATCTGCCTATAACTTAGCAGCCTTAGAGAGCCCACCAAGTAGGCAAATCTTGGGATTTCAATGGGTGGGCTTAACATTCACAATGTTACAAAAAGACGGCCTTAGACTTTTACTGCCACCTACTGGCAGTACCATCAGAAGGGCAGATAAAGGGCATCACTTGGGAGAAAGTCACCACAAATCAAGTTTCCACTTGGCATTCTGGGTGTGGTGAAGATCAAAATGAATTTAAGTAATTTTCAGAAACATAACAAAGTGTGAAAAAGTGAAAGGGTCTCAAAAGTTTCTGGAGTCATTATTGTATATGTGTGTCCCCTCGTGGAGATTTCGATCGAGGAAGAAGAACGCGATATGCCAATGTAGTGCGGGTTAGGGTTGGGGTAGGGGATAATAACCCGAAGGTCATATCCAAAAGTGCATTGGTACACTTTTCCCATTCATAAATTTTTTATTTTTCAGTTCTCATCCATCCTATTAATTGTTAATTTAATTAAAAGGTCTATCAAAGTGTCCTAAAATATCCATATGATAATTTATAAAATGTCCAATAAATTACTATTAAAATATTTAAATATTTTAGGTTAGGGTTATTGGAGGATGCTTGTCTGGAAGGACATTGGCACTGACACACTCCGCCTGTAAAAAATATTTTTAATTATTTACCTGGCATGCACTATTAAAATCACCCCATATAATAATAATCCCCTTTAAAAATATCTCTATATCTAAACAATAAAAGGGTTTAGTAATAAAGTTCTAAAAAGGTAATATACATATTTAAAAACCCACCCCTTCAAATGACCTACCTATATACCTAAAATTGCTTTTTATTAAAACCCTAAACATTGTTTCAAAATAGGAAATATGAAGGGAATAAATATTCTTAAAAAAGGTATTTTATAATAAATAAATAAATAATTAATACTACAAATAGTCCAGATATACTCATACCCCCCAGTTTTAACCTGAGGAGCTAGGGTTATTAAATATTAGGGTTGAAACATACACTGAAAAGTGAATATTAACATTAGGACCATTAGTTAGGGTTAGGGGTTAGTGTTAGGGTTTAGGGTCATTAATCTTAGCGGCTGTACTCTGATATGAAGTTGTAACAAGACGCCATTCACCGCTTAACCCGATCATTTAGAGTCCAAATTCAATCAGCCTCAGCATGCAGTCCTGAACTGTTTTTTCCAGTTCTCAGTGTTAAGGAATATTTCCCAGCATTTTTCTAAAGTCCCCCATCCATGATTGAATAGGATTTGAGGTTGTGGAAGCCTCAGCCTGTCTCAGAAGTATCGGGTATAAGACAATTCGGACCCGGACACACGCACTCTCACACTTAACGCATGAATTTGGGAGGAAAAGTGGGATATTTAGAGAAAAAAAAAAAAACAGAAGAGGTCCACTCCGTACTGGTGGGTAACGGGACCCAAGCTGCGGTGCTGGCCACCCTGCCGCCCACGGTGGGCTTTGCTCATGGGTTTTATTGTGTGATTTTCTGCTCGTCGCTGTACTGTGCTTTGGACCACCAGATTGTCAGTAGATGAGTAATAGTCGGCCTTTCCCCATGTGATTGCATTGTTATTAGACACAAAAAAGCAATTAATATTATCATTATAATACGTGTATTATTTGGAGATATTTTCATTTTTCCGGAGATTAAGATTAAAACTATCTTCCACGTTAATGGTCCATTTACTTGAGCACACTCCGGTAGGATAAAGTGGTTTAACAGAAATTCTGATTAAAACTTCTTTAAAGGGAGCGCGTGAATCTACAAGTCGCTGATTAGTTGTAAATAATAGAACTTAAGCGTGCCGGTGATTGAACATTTTGGCAGATAGGTGAGATCAAAGCGGCGTATCATTTGAATAGGATTTGGATCTTAGCAAAAGACTACATCTGCTCAGGGATATAACAATGAAGGAAGTTGAATAATTTAACTTTTTCATTTGTAAAGATAATCAGCCCATTCTGAATACATCTTAGCTTCATAAATGTTAAATAACCTATCAGCCTCCAGTTGTTGTAAATTATGAAACAGAGCAGTGATGGGAATATTAACAAGCCAAAAACTCAATTGCTTTACGGAACCTGGAAATGTGTTATGGCAGCCTGTCAGGGTGTTGTGTGTAACTCTGCCACTAAATAACAATACTGCCATGTGCAGTTAGAATAAATTGGTTCACTTTCTTTTTATGAGGCCCGTGCGTCTGCGGCGCTCTTAGATCAGTGGCGGCCTAATGAAGGCACGGGACTTCCCGAGTGGCTTTTATGCTAAAGGCCAAATGTCACCAGGCAACACTAATTTCCCGCTATTTGAAAATCACTCGCAATTCACGCCTGTTATTCTACCACTTCTTCCCTTAAATTGTAATTTTGAAGGCTGATTTATGTTAGTTTTAATTTTCCGCACTCACCGCGCCGAGCTCTTCGAAACTTACATGCGCTCTGAAATATATTCAATGCATGAAAAAATGGCCATTTTTGTCATTCTGGCAGCCGAGATTATAATCGAAACAAGCTTCATATTTCCCTCTTTCATGTTCATTAATACATTCCTGCTGAAGCCTGAGAATGGCGAGTTAGAAATTGTATTTGTTTTAAATGAGTTCTGAGAATTAATAATTGTTGGGTGCACTCAACATTTACAGTAGCTGTGCGTTCGGCTTGATCAATGACTGCTTTGTTTGCTTCTCCTTCTTCTTAAAAGGAATGTTTAATATCTGGGAGCCCCTCAATTATAATGTTTGTACTAAATAATGGAAGCAGTCGCGTCTTAATCAAAGAAGCCGGCCGAGACCGGTCTGTGCTCGACCCGTTCACTCCGCACCATTGTCTGAACTTTTAAATTCTTTCACTTCTGCACAATAAGTGACAAAAGAAAGTTGAGACCCTGAAGGAAAACACAGATCTTGTGATGAAGGTGTCACTTTTGTGCTCTTTTGGGTCAATAAAGGTTTCTTTAGCATGTAGAATTCATCAAAATGATTTTATTGAATTTGACGGAATTCATTTTTTATGTTGTTCATTTATTTACACATCATTTGGCCCTTTGTGGCACATCTGTGACATACGTGTTATAAATATGGCAGCGGGGCCACAAAGTGCTAACCCTCAAGTGAATAAAATCCAGACAGTTGTGACCTCACTTTTTGTGTCGATTCTCGTTACGTTCTTGGCCTTCCCCTCTCCTCGGTGATTCCTCTCTCATAACAATCCCAGTAGACAACTGGAGGTGTGCTCTGGCGCTCTGCCGGCAGCTTTATGGTTAGCAGCGGATCCCATCAGTCTGCTTACGACAGACACATTACTCTTCTGGGTGATTCTCTGTCTGCTCCCCCAAACTCAAAAATGGTGGTTGGCTTCTAATCGCAAGTCAGACCTGTACCTCCACACTGGTCTGAACAAATAGGAGACGCCTCACTAATCCAAATCAGCCAGGCCCCAACTTCAAAAGGCAGGCTTAGGACCTGCCTGAGTCCAATTTCAGGGCTACAATTGTAAAAGTAACCAGAAAGGAGAGATTAAAAACGCTGGCCCAGTGAACAAAAACCTGGTAAAGATTTGTCAACAGAAAAAGGAGAAACTGAAGCCACTGATGTCAAAAAGCACAGGCCTACAAGAGGAACACCAAAGGCTACCACAGCAAGTCAGAAACAAAATGAATATAAAACACATGCCACAAACCAATAGGAGGCCGAAACAAAGAAAGCGGAGCAGACATTTAAGGGGCGACTGGTCTTTACATAGAGCTGGAGGCTCAGGTGACCCCCGTCCCCATAACTTCAAAATGTCAAGAGTCACAGTCACAGAATCGTAGTCAAGTCAGAAACACATCACTGGAGCCGAATTGACAAAGTGTGCAGCATGCTAAAGGGACAGAGGGACGTTTTCTAACCAGAATGCAGGAACAATCCTCGACTGCATCCTTACACTGAGGGGTCTCATGGAGCGCAAACGCGAATATCGGCAGAATTTGTTGGCGGCTTTTGTCGATTTTTGTTAAACATTCAACTCAGTTAATCGCGCTGCCCTGTGGGACATCCTGAGACTTCACGGGATCCCCTCGAAGTTGCTGGATATCATGGCCGGCCTGTCCGCTGGGACTGTGAGTGCTGTGCAGGGTAGAGGCAGGACCTCTGCGTTTTTCCCAGTTGATTCTGCAGATCATCACCGGTGTGTTCGACTCCGACTCTGTTCAATGCTTGCATGGACTGGGTGTTGGGCAAGGCCTTGGCGTCCAATGGCTATGGGGCATCTGTTGGTGAAGAATGATTCACGGATCTTGACTTTACTGACGATGCTGTGAGTCAATGGATGCTCTGATCGGGGGTCTCGAGAGACTGAGCGTGGAGTCTGAGTGTCTGGGCTTGAGAGCCAGGCCTTTAAGGAGCTCTCGGGCATGGCCATCAGCAGTGTGTCTGTCTGTAGAGAGAGTGTCGACCTCGTCGAGAGGTTTACTTACCTTGGCAGTGACATTCATGTGACTCTGATGACTCTTTCTATGAAGTCAGTAGATGGATTAGGAGAGCATGGGGGGGTCATGAGGTCACTGGAAAGGGGTGTGTGGCGCTCCGAAAATCTCTGTAAAAGGATGAAGGTCCAAGTCTTTAGAGTCCTGGTGCTTCCTGTTTGCGAGACATGGACGATATCCAGTGACCTGAGATGAAGACTGGACTCTTTTATGTGTGTCTCTTCAGAGGGTCCTTGGATCCCACTGGTGTGACATTGTGTTGCTCATGGAGTCACAAATGAGGCACATGACCTGCACTGTGAGGGATCGTCAGTTAAGGCACTAAGGCCATGTGGCGCGATTCCCCGAGGGTGATCCGGCTCACAGGACCCTCACTGTTGGGGACCTGAGTGGCTGGACCAGGCAAAGGGGTTGCCCACGTAACCCCTGGCTCTGGCAGATATAGGGTCATTTCCGGAGGGTGGGACTGGCTGAGGGGTTGCCAATTGGGATCCCGAGCTGTTTTGTCGTGTGGTGGGTGGGTGCGGCAGTGCGCTGTATTGGTGCAACTTGACTTGAATTGACTTGAACAACGGCCAGGAAGTGCACAAAGCTGATGCACAATAACAAATGTCACACATTACACACTTTTGATCACTTTTAGTTGTCATCACCAAAAAGCTCTCAGCTCAAAGTGACTCCAGATAAAGTCCCAGCGAGCAAAACCTACAGAGGCTGTGGGACGTCTGCGACTTTCCTTTGATTTGTTTTCTTTGCCCTAATTTGTATTAGACGGGGGTCCAGGTCGGTTCCCAGTCCTTGGTGATTTCTCTCCCAGTTTGAGTCATTAGAGCGTTTTTGTGCTGGCAGTTTATCGTGTATCGTGTATCGACTTGCGTACGCTTCATTGCATCAAGTTAAAGTCACGTCTTTCAAATCTGCGGTTTAAATGGCGGTTGTAATTCCCCGTTTGATCCTAAGGACTTTTTTGACTTGTTTAAAGCTTTTCCTTTAGATGGCTGTGGAGTCGGCTAAATAGGCAGAAGCATAAGAACTGGCAGAAGTTCCACCAGAGGGTCTTGAAATGCCATCTGTTTCTGCCGCTGATCGTAACTCGCTCAATGGCCGCTCCTCCATTCCCAGGTAACCCAAACACTCGTGTCCACTCTTTGATGAAAGTGCAGCGCATGGATACAATTCACCTGAACCAACAGCGTGCTGACTGCACAAAATGCAAAAAATGTGATTACGACTACGATTCCTATTAATATCCGTGGTGGAATGCCATGTATCACCTTTTTTTTTTCCTCTTTCCCATAGCCTGCAGTTAAAGTCCATTCAAGTCAGTGAAGTGTCCTTTCCCTGCAAACAGACAATGAGATATTATTAGCTTCAGGGCGATAGAAAATTTCCTAGATGTGCTGATTAAGCTGACTGCCATCCACATTAACTGTGTGTAAACTTCAGGACTAATGACTAGAATTAAGAGAAGAGGGTAGCCATGGCGGGCGGAACACGGGCCCGTGACCCGCTCAGCCTAGTGCCGTACATCAAACTCAGACGTGCTGCGCACTTTCTACCAGGGCTTGGAGCCTTCACATGCTTCATATTTTCTTTTTCTTTTCAGCAATATGATGAATGTGCAAGAAGAGAAACTTACCACTTGACCGACTTGCTTGGGATAGCAAGGACACGGAATCAGTTGCGATCGGGCCGGTGCGTTGTTATCACAGCTGAGGCACAGCTGGACAGTTGAAATGGAGGGTCTGGATGAAGCCGGCACACCCAGCACACGTCCAACCTCCAATCTGGTAATTGTACCCTGATGAACTAGTCGGCAAAAGCCAGCGTGTGTCCGGTCGACAAGGAACGGGGCTCGGTGCAGAACTCTCATTAAGAAGCCACCGGAGTTGATCTCTCCTGCTCAAACGAGAGCCAAGGCTGAGATGAAACACACAGGCGTTGGCTGCTAACTGCTTTTCTTAGGGTTTGATACCCGGGAATGCCATTCTTAATAAATGAGCGTGAAACTCAAATAAGCATGGGCTTCATTCATTCTCGTAAAACGTTTCTCCTTGTAATGTTAGGCTCTGTCTTCTCTCCTACAAGTTGACACGTCAGTGGAGCATCCCCGTCACCTCGCCGTAATCCTGGTGGCACAGTAATGATGTGAGTGGCAAAGTAAAATGGCTCACAGCATACTGGTCAGGGGGTCACGTAACTGTTTGTGATTCAGCCAGGGACCACCAGCTGGGGCACAAAAGTCTCGTTCAGGTTTGTTTTGTTCATTTTTTTTAATGTTAACTTTATTAATAATACAGTTGCTGCATCTTAAAATATCACCAGCTATGTTCCTTGTGTTTTGAGGCGAGGTTACCTGCTCATTGTCATCAGCGATTGCCCTCAGACCCCTATAAAGGCTAAGGGATACCCAGAGTCCCTTGCGGTTCATTGAATGTGCTCGTGGTGTGGCGAGTTCTTGAGTGCCTTGTCTTTAATGTTCTTAATGTTTTTTGGCGTAATGCTCCGTTTTATGTTTTGCGTTTTTGATTTTGCATTGGGGCGACTGTGTTTGATTTTGGGTTACCTGCTGTGCCTTTTGTGCTCTTTGGAACTTCTTGTTAAACATGGAATAATGGATCTTTTGTTTATAGAATCTTCATTTTTTTTGTTTCAAGTCAGGATTGGTTTGGGGGATTTTTTTGGAGACTCTTAGGAACTCATTAGTTCATAGCAGTAAGTGAGACGTAGTAACATAAAGGGACTTAATTCACAAGCCTGTGCGTATTATAAACGTTTTGTCTTTTGTGATTTGCTTTTTCTTTATTTTTATACTATATCATATATATCTTATATATAAACGTCTACATGTGGAAGTGTGTCTGTCTGTCCCACCTGGAAGTGAGAGGTGGACTTGGGGTGAGGAAACAGAAACTCGCTTAGCCGCTAACAACACAAGTGAGGCGAGGACGACGGCAAAACGAATCCTCCTACGAGAGAGAGATGCCCAGAGTAGTTCCTTTCAATTACTTGACTGACATCTCAAGATTTACATTTTTTCAGTGGTTTCTGGTAACCTTGGCTTTCACACCCTAGGCTTGCACAACTGGTTATATTATACTTATATTTCCTTACTTTATTCTTTGTTAATTAGTATTGCCTAATTTTATTTTTATATTTTTTTTTCTTCATCTTTTAAAGCACCATCATTTATATGAAAACGTGCGATAGAAATAAATGTTGTTGTTGTTCTTTGCCGTTTTACATAAAGTTTGAAAATGCAGTGAGACGCACTGTGGAGTTTCTGGTGCCAGGCCGTCTCCTCCTCAATTTGCCGTACAATTTTAGACACCTTGAAAAATGCCTCCTTTCTTAAGTGTCGTTACCTGGCTTACAAACAAGGACACGAGAACTCATCGTATGTGGGCCCCAGCTAGAGAGTCTGGTCAGGCCACGTGGAAGCACCGGCTGCTCCTGAACCTCGGGCCTCATTAGCGGCCCCTGCTGCGTTTCCTCTGATCGCCTTAATTTCATCTCGGCTGGCGCTCAACATCCATTGAAATTCACGAAGCAGCAGACACACCAGGGGTCCGGTGCCGTTTCAGTTTCCTGGGCTGCTCTTTCCATCCACATCACTGAAATGTGTTGGTCCTTTAGTACCGGACCCCCGCTATGCTGCAAATCGGTCAGATCAGGTGTGTGACTCCTCACTGCTGACTCTTTCTTATATTAGTGGAGTCCGGCGGCCTTTGGCTGGCAACACCAGGACGGCACACGTGTAACAGACTCGTGCTCAACCTCCATGTCAGAATCCTCGTCTGCTGGGCTGGAGTTATTTTAATTTATGCACATCTTCCGGTGCTTTATCTTTTTCAAGAGTGGTGGCTCTGTGGCTAAGGATCTGCACTGGCCACAGTACACACCGTCCAGCACACGATTCTCATAGCAGTAAGAAGACAGGACTCCATAAAGAGCCAACTCAAATGCACAAAGGCAATGTGACCTGACATCAGGAGGTCTACACGTGCCGCACGTTTTTAACATTAAACAAAGCACTAAAAACGGGGATAATAACAACAGCGGCTCCTGGCGCGACCCGACACGTGCGTGTTGTTTAGCCATTTTCGTTTTGTATGAAGTGTACAGGAGAGCTGAACGAACAATCAGTTTAAGGGTGAAAGACAAGAAGCACACCTGGCATCCCCTCGTCATGAGTCGACAGCAGCCCACTCGAGTGGTGCGCACAACTGACAGCCCTTCAAAAGAAACTGCTGACGGCGTGCCTGGCAGGAGTGCGGGGTCGGCGATGGGGCTTACTGTCTACTGATAAGTCCGTATCTGTACATCAGCACATTTACGGCGGCTACGAAAGGGGCCGCGTGAGGCACACCGTGACCCCTATTGATTCATTGTTGTCGAGCACCAGTTGTCCTTGGTACACTTAAAGGTGGGCACCTTTTACCCAGCATATGATGAATGTCCTTTTTTAACACATGAATATAGAGGTCCCAGCAGAACTCCCCCAAAGTGACGACATGGGGACCCTACATGAACGGCATATAATCTACTCTTCATCTGGCCCTGTCCTTCTTCAGTACCATCACCTCTGAGAAGCTCCTGGTGAAGTTGGGTCCACAACACAGCTCTGTGCGACTGGATCCTGGACTTCCTGACAGAGAAACCCCCGACCGTCCATATCAGAAACACCATCTCCAGTCCCATTGTGTTGATCACTGGTGCCCTCCATGGCTAACTCACGATTGTACGGTGGCACACGGCTATAACATCAAGTTAGTGGGTGACACAACAGTGGTGGGGCTGAGTCAGCGTACAGAAAGGAGATACGACGACTGGTGGACCGGTTCAAGTGCATCAACCTGACTCTTAACTTGGACTAGACAAAAGGGTTGATTGTTGACTTTGGTGGAATTGGTCAAAATGCAACAATCCCCTGGTGGGCACCCAGCAGCTGACCTTACTTGGTCAATTAATGCCACTTCCAAAGCCAAGAAGGAACAGCAGCATCTCCAGTTCTTCCAGGAGGTTAAAGAAGGCAAGTCTCCCTCCCCTCATTCTCAACAGGGACCCCACTGACCAGCGGCATCACCGTCTGGTGTCTCTGACCACAAGGTCCCACCATGGAGACAAGACCACTGCCCTCCATTAAAGACATCTTCATCAAAGCCTACAGCGTTGTGGAGGATGGCTCTCACCCCTCATCTGAACCCGTTTAAGCCCCCGGTGGTCCGGACTGTGACCTCAGAGCTGCCCCCTGCCCTCAAGTCTGCGCCTAGCAGGTTATTAAAGTGCAGTACAATTGTTACCTTTGCTGTTCCTGCTGTTTGTTTATTATTATTAGTTGCTGTTATTTGTTTGTTTGTTTGTTTGTGTGGATTATTCCTTGTGTGTCTGTTGGTTTACTCGCAGTACAGTACAGTAGAGTTCTTTACTCAGCTTACTCTTGTCCTGTGTCGATGTGTTTGTTGCTCCTCGGTGGTCCTACAGAACATCATTTCACTGCAATGCGGAGTGGGGACGATATGACAATCAAGCCACTTGACCTCACTTGACAAATCGGTGGTTTTGAAATTCTGAGCCGTCCCTGTGGGGGATTTTGTCGGGATACGTAGAGAAGTTCCTTTCATCCCAAGATTTTACCTTCCACTTGTTCCATCTGATTGGAGTGATTTGTCCTTTGGGGGTTTGTATCGATGGCAGAGCCGGTGCCAGAGACAAACCTATTGGGGGTCTGAAATCCTGAGAGAGCTGGTGACGTTTCAGTTGAAACAGAGCCGCTGCTACTCCCCAAGTGAAAATGGACTTTCACTCTGAACTGTGCACCTGTGATACTCAACATCACATGAATATTCTTTAATTTTGAATGAGACATTAGGCTATTTGTAACGTCAGATCAAACAAAACATAAAACGGCCATCGCTTTGACTTCCTCCAGCACTCACCTTAGAGGAGTTACCAAAATAATGAGAGCACGGCCAAAACTCACAAACAAAAACGTTAGACCCCGGAAAATCAAGCGATATCAACGTCAAAAACAATGAAATAGGTCAGCACCGAGCATTTAAGGTCAGAAAAAGCGGCAAAGAGTTTAGAAATCTGCAAACTCGCACGAGGAGCTGAACTTGAGATGACGTTTCTATCCCGCCACACCATTGCCAAGAGGACATGCCAAGAGCATCCGCCAAAGATCCCACCCACTGCCATTTCAATCAGTCTGTTAAAGGGGGAAATGTAGAAAAGTGCGGAGATTTGGGGGTCCTGACTGCAGCTCTTTTAACAACAACTGGAACTGCTGCTCCTTTTGAAGGACGTTTCTGCCAAAGGGGATGGAACTGCACAGCTGGCCTTTCGTCTTGGCAATGACAGTAGAAAAGCTCATTTCTGATGCGTCGCCCTCAGTTAGATCAGGAGTCACAATCACATAGGCAGCCATTAAATCCGTGACACATGCCGGTCCAAAGCTTCACAGCGGGATGGATGAGGCGAGGGATAAAGCGTGGAAAACAATCTTCTGACAGCCCCTTTGCTATGGACTGCAAGATTCTATCCTTTAAAAAACGTATTAAAATAACACGTAGAAAAATGATCTCTAAAAGCCCGAATGCAGTAATGCGCAAATTTCTAGCTGACAGAAAAATAAAATCAGTAAAATGGTGTGCCACTAATCTTCTTTTCTGTTTTTTCAATGTGGGAATATCTATCTTCCCAGCCTGCATATTCCAGGAATCATAGGGTATAAGGCAGGAACAATTATATGAAGTATATGACAATATATTAATAACATTTACAGTATATAACTCTCTATTATAAAAGAAAATCTTGAGACGAGACGAGACTATTGCCAAGAGATGTTCTCAAGCCCCGCCCTCCTCTCAACCATTTATGGTTAACGGGCCACACCCACAGTGCTCTCAACTCTCATTGGTGTGAATTCTTTTGTCAGTCGCACTTCCTGCGCTCTCAGCTCTTATGCATTTTTACGATCAAATTGGCAAATTGTTTAAATGCGCATCAATAGACTCTGCTGAAACAGTTGGTGGTGATGGTGCGGAAGATGACAACATCAACTTACAATATCATGAAGAATATCTACAACCGTATAACCGTTTCAACAAATTACTATGTGTAATTTATGTCTGAGTGATGGGCTATGCAATAGGATGACAAGAAAGGTAATGAAGTCCATCTTAACACGAGACCCCAAAGGAGATCTTGATATGCCAGTCGTATTAAAACGGTTACAGTTTCCTGTTAGAATAGCCTTGGTGAAGACAATTAACAAATCACAGGATCAAACATTCGTAAAAGTCGTATTTATTAGAGAGAAAGAAACAAAATTCACTCACAGGCATTTATACGTCACGTTGTCACGATGAAAGTCCAAACACGGAATCAAAATTCAATGCGATTTTGACAAAAAGTTAATTCCAAATATTGTTTTTACTGAAGTTTTACACTAAAAGTGTAAGTTTAAAAAGTATTTGTGTGTTCATTTCAAAGCCAAACAGAATGAAAATGTATAACACAACGAATACCTCTAATGCAACATGAAACATAATTTACTTTCAATTTATTACGTTTTACTATTTTTTTACTTTGGTTAATTACTCGCTGTAATGTCAAATAGTTAGTTCTATTATGCAGTTGTAACAATTCCCATGAAAATAACAATCCACTTCCTCATACGTGAGCAGCAGAGCCACAAAGAGGCAAGTGCATAGTGCCCGCATGGGGGTTGGCGAGCGAAGTGAGAGACAGTGACAAAGAGTTGGGGCACCAGAAGGCAAACCCCATTGAACTGGCAGAAGATTTGGCCAAAAAACAAAAACAAATGAAAAACAACCCTCAGCCATTCCTGCTCCTTCAGATGGGAGTCGTGGACTGACGGACTGCTTGAGGGTTTGGCCTTCTTTTATGTGATGTTGGCAGAAGCAGAAGTGACATCACAGGTCTTTCATTCTGAGGGCAGAAAGGGCAGAAGACGTGAATGACAGCCCCAAATCTCAACTTCCGAGTGACAGTGCAGTAGTGAATAAGCCCTGAAGATGGCCCCTATTCAGGCATGTTTGACTGTATATTCATATATTTATATATTCATTGTAGTTGTGCAAGGTATGCACAAAATAAATATGACGTCATCCCATTTAACTCATAGGCAATACAGTAACAGCGCTCGGTGGCACAAACACACACAAGTAGAGGGTGGCAATGCCTTCTCTTAGCGGTGTGCCAGGTCGGGGCTGAGCGCTCGTCCAAACGAGACAACACTACGACTTTAGAGTCCTCTGACCAGAAGGGACGGAGTCAGTTGGCCTGACTGGGCATCTTCTCTGTGTTCGCAACAGCACCCCCTGTCATCCCAGGGTGGTACTGCTTACCAAGGGTCAGTCAGGAAGGTCATCCTCATACGTGAATGTGTGACAATATATTTCTATTTATACACACATATATACAGTAAACGTATTACACTTTGTAGTGATAAAGTGACCCGTAGAACACTGGGAGACCCCATTTACAGGCATTCCCTCGGATTAATTCATTATTGTAGCAGTGCACTTGACTTCTGCATGATATCCGTATGACAAAAGCTTGCTGTGCTGCTGGTTATTTAAACTGGGAGGACTGGTGGAGGTGAGACAGAAGATGGGAGTTCAGATGCCTTTCAACTGCCTTGGGGTTTCAGGTAAAAGTTCGTCCTCCGTGTAGTCTTTAAGTTGGCCCCCCATTAGTGACACACTGTGATGGTGTGTGTGTGTGTGTGTGTGTGCAATGCTTGACTTGCCGTTTGATTTTTTTATAAACCTTTTCCGGTCACATGTTTTCACTTTGGCATTATGGGTAATAGATTGTGTGTAGATTGATGGGTAGAAATAACAAATATGTCTGCTTAAAAATAAATGCACAACACATTAAAGCGAGCGGCAAGTGAAGGGCTCTGAAGACTTTGTCAGTCCGCTCTGCACTTTGTATTCTTCACTACACACACAGATCAGTAAAACAGTGAAGAAGAAAGAAGACATGAATACAATAAACATGTCATTTCACCCGTGGGGATGATAAGAGCTGAAATATGCTACAAATAATGCAGAGTGCCAACCCCCAAACATCTGTCCTTTACAGTGACCAACAACATGCCCTTTACAGGATGGGCACACTGTGCCCTCAATGACATGGACAGGACATCACAGGTCCACCCGGGCCTTTGATCGCCGATGTTTTCGGCCTCTCAGTTCACTTCTTGGGTCAGTTTGACTCGTTTTCTCATTTCTCGAGCTCTTCAGATCTTTGAGTCTATGGGACTCGTGGATATCAATGGCGCAGGCTTGGTTTACAAGAAAAATCAGCATGTCAGGACCGCGTCACCAAGTTTGAATAAATGAGAGGTAACTGATTGTGAATTCTCGTTCCTCTTAAAAATTTAAGCAGCCCTCTGGGCCTTCCTTCCACTGGCATCGTGCCACCTATTCATCTCCCTACAGTGGAGCTTGAACAGCTGCCAAGCTTAAGCACTTTGTTCTCCATTTTTTATTGTAATCTTTGGACCATTCCATGTCCTCTTGGGTGTTGTGACTCTGCCCACAGTTTATACTCCCTAAAGAGAGTCACATGGGGCAGAATTGCTGCATAGGCCGCCCAACCTGGGGTACCCGTGGCTGCCCTGGGCCCAGGCTCCATTAAAGAGCACCTGGCAGTGCCCCTTGTCCTGTTTTGTTGCCCGCCCATTCAAAGTCTGGAGTTCCTCTGGTCTTTGACAGTTCTGGTGATGGCCCAGTTCCCCCCTGACAGCCTGGCAGTCATTGCTTGTGGACCACATCTCCCCGTGGTGCCATTTCTTCTTTCTGTTTCTCTCTGCTGTGCTGCTTTTGTGCCACTGATGAGTTTATGTATTTGGTGTTGCATTGATCTGCTAAACACTATGTGACGGGCAAAGACCACCGACGGCGCTGCGTACAACTCCTTTATTGAATGATTGATTGATTGATTGGGTAAAAGGAGGGTAGCAATAAACCGTTACAGTAATTAAAATAAACTGTAGACATTCATCTTAAACTGATCCTCATTTAGGAAAAATAATGAACAAATTCCAATTTAGTTCATGTAATAATCAATCATTCTAAGAAGGGCCGTAAACAAACGACATTATTCTCCTTAATCCTAAACCTGTAACACTATAAGGAGAGCCCACCCTACCAGCCGCTGTAGAGAGTCACGGGAGGGCCATCTGCCAGGCTGGAATCAACGCTAGACGGGACGCCAGTCCACTGCAGGACCTCCCAGTCCGTGGCGTCGGCCGGCTTACTGGTAACTGGAGTGGAGCAAAAGGCAGGAAGCAAAGGTGGACAGAGTTACATTTCTGCCTATTCATACAAACGCCATTTTGGGAGTCCCATTAAAGTCTTTGTGAGAAGACAAAGGATGACCCGGTCACGAATAGCGGGCCACAAGCATCCTTAGCGGAAACCAGAAAGAAAAGTCGAGCTTTCTGTTAAACGCCACCTTAACCTCAAATGGCGTCCATTGATCAATCGACACTCAGAAGCGAGAGGGTGGGTGGGAATGCGTCTGACCCGCCAATAACAGTGTCATGGGTGGACTTTGGAAAGCGACGGACCCACATGATATTCCAGGGTGCGCCCTTAAAATGTGTTCAGCTGTGTTTTTACAGACATATTCAAGTTGTCCCTTTCCCAAGTCTCAATTCTGACTTTCTTCAAGGAAAGGACCATTGTAGCATCCCAAAGAAGAGCACATGCAATGATGAAGTACCTGGAGACAATCAGAGCACCCTACCCGATTCGCCAGATCCCTCCTCGTATGCTTATCAAGGTAAGAGGCCTATGGAGGATGCTGTCAGGATGACCATTCATACGGTATGTTCACATTTGGAGACCGAGGACCGTCACTCTTGAATGCTATTCATTACTTGTAGTTTGGCACTCCACCATGACAGGCTGATAAGCTCCTCGTCCTTAGTGGCCTCCCGTCCTTTGCAAATGGATACTGGAGTTTCTAACAAGCAGGCCTCCCTCCGCCTGTCAGAATAGGAAATCTCACCACTAGCACGTGCATGAGCAGCGCTGGTATTGTGAGGGGCTCCGTAAGAGTCCTACTGTGTGCTCGATGTTCTGTCTTATTTGTGACCGTGTTTCTAATCAGGTGAAACATCAGGATCAACAAACTTGCTGACAACGTTGGTCTGATTACTGAGAGGGGAGGAAGATGGTGGATCTGGCAGCATGGTGGCCTGGCAAACAACTAAAGGTCAACAAGACAAAGGTGATGATTGTAGATCTACGGAAGAGGAGGGAACATCACGGGGTGCCGCACATCAGTGAGATGGAGGCAGCGAGAGTCACTGGCATTAACATCAGTGAGGACCTTATGGTCCTGGTCTCCACCTCACGCCCCATACTGCTGTGTCCTGGCCTTTGGAGTCGGTTAACCCTCAAAGCTTCTGTGTTGTGATATGCAACGTGCCGTACAAACCGCCACGAAGGAGTAATGCTAACACTCTTTAGTTCTTGATTCTTTTTTATTAATAGTCTCCTCTCACAGTAACACAACAAATACTGGGATCAATCTAAATTGAAATGACATACATAACCATGCATAGCTCAGTGTACAAATAAAAAAAAATAACATGGCTGAAATATTAAAACAGAGAACATACAGTCATATGACAAAGTTTGGGATCCCTCTTAATTCTTTGGATTTTTGTTTCTCATTGGCTGAACTTCCTTTTAATATCTGACATGCCTTATGGACACAGTAGGATTTCAGCAGTGACATGAAGTTTATTGGATTAACAGAAAATATGCAATATGCATCATAACAAAATTAGACAGGGGCACCACAACAGAGATATGACATCAATACTTAGCTGAGCCTCCTTTTGCTCCTTTGAGCCTCTAGATGCTGTCCTCCTGTAGCCTGTGATGAGTGTCTGGACTCTGGATGGAGGTATTTCTGACCATTCTTCATACAAAATCTCTCCAGTTCAGTTCAATTTGATGGACGTTCTGCTTCAAGTCATCCCATAGATTGTCGATGATAATCAAGTCAGAGGACTGTGACGGCCATTCCAGAACATTGTACTTCTCCCTCTTCATGAATGCCTTTGTAGATTTCGGACTGTGTTTTGGGTCATTGTCTTCTTGGAATATCCAACCTCTGCGTAAGTAACTTCAACTTTGTGACTGATGCTTGAACATTATCCTGAAGAATTTCTTGATGTTGAGTTGAATTCATCCGACCCTCGACTTTAACAAGGGCCACAGTCCCTGAACTGGCCACACAGCCCCACAGCATGATGGGACCTCCACCACATTTGACAGGAGGTAGCAGGTGTTTGTCTTGGAATGTGGTGTTCTTCTTCTTCCGCCATGCAAAGTGCTTTTTGTTCTGACCAGATGACTCCATTTTTGTCTCATCAGTCCACAGCATTTTGTTCTTAATGAATCTGTCTTGTCTAAATGAGTATTTGATACAAGAAGTGACTCTGTTTGTGACGTGAGTGCAGAAAGGGCTTCTCTCTCATCACCCTGCCATACAGATGTGCTGAATTGTAGAACGATGTCCAGATACACCATCTGCAGCGAGATGTTCTTGCAGGTCTGTGGAGGTGATCTGTGGTTGTCTGTAACCATTCTCACAATCCTGCCTCTTCATATGCCACTCCTGTATTTTTCTTAGCCCTGCCAGACCTGAGTTTGTTTAACAGCAACTGTGCCCGTGGCCTTCCATTTCCTGATTCCATTCCTTACACTTGAAGCTGACAGTTTAAACCTCTGAGATCTCTTTTTGTAGCCTTCCCCTAAACCATGAGACTGAACAATCTTTGTTTTCAGATCTTTGGAGAGTTGCTTCAAGGCTTAATGCACTCGGCCAACCAAGTAATCAGCATTGAGCAGTGACAGCCATTCAAGTCAGCACAATGACAAGGGGACCCACATTTGTGCACAGCCGGTTTTTCACATTTGATTTAATTTCATACAACTAAATACTGCGTCACTAAAATTGTTTTTCAAAAAAACACCGCAGTACTCCTAGAAAATGAAAGACATACCACTGGGATTTTTTTTTTTGTTGAAAGGAGAGAAAAGCCAATCAAAATGACCCCTTTTATTTGCTGACTAAAAAGATTACAATATTCAAGCTTTCGAGGCAACTCAGGCCCCTTCTTCAGGTGAGATGTAATTGAAAGGAGAGGAAATTATTATGCAGGCTGAGAGGGGTGCCCAGACTTTTTCATATGCCTGTAAAAAGTGACTATTCAGGCTCTGTGATTCCTCCTTTTAACAAAAGCAAACTTCATGCAAAGGGTGTTGAACGCTCACAAGAACACATAACCAAAATGAATAGAAAAGCATTCAAAACATTTCAAAACAACAACTGTGTACAACAAAACTCATATTACAAATACTGTCACATACATAAAAAATGAACTTGAGCAATTTAAAATGAATACAGAGAATGACAGCGTGCTTACAATCCTCTCACAGTAGCACAACGAATACTTGGAGAGGCTCACACCAATGACGTAACATAACACAATAAAGGGAGCCACAAGAGGAAAACATACAACACAATGAAGGTTATCGGGATGTGGTGAGGCTCCAAACAACTCAACTATTTATTTTATACACCCGTTACACTTACGTATTCTCAGACACCATCCGTCTTTAAGAAATCTCAACAGAGTCACTGAGAAGGTTAAGGAAGTGTGGCAGCAACGTCAGCAAGGATCCTTAGCCATTTGTACAGATTGGAAGCTCCTCAAAGGCTGAGGTAAGACTGACAATGCCACCCTGTGGTAGGAGGGCGTATTGATGCTAATGATCCTCCTTTCTCCTCCTCAGCTCAGAATGGCTCTCTAGTCCCGCCTCCAACACACAGATTAGGCCCCACCTCTTCCTGGCTCAGACCTGTGTATGCCGGTGGTCTACCAGAAGGCGGCTGTGATTCAGACCATACCCACCGCTGGAGACAAAGCTCTTCACCGTTTCTTTTGTTGTTGAGTGCTGCATTTGAGCGTTGGCAGCTTTTGCTGTCTTTTTTGATTTTCAGTTTGATTAAACGGGGTCTCAACAGGTTGGAGCCTCCACCACTGTACCCATTTGTTGACTTTGGGAAGTGGTTTGTGAAGGATTATCAGGTGGGTGGTGAGAACTTCCCAAACTATCTCTGCAGCAGCTCTGGATCATCTACTCGTCCTTCATTTGTACTTTGGTCATCGGGCAGACATCACAGGAGTATAAAATTCAGGACAATGAGACTTGAGGAGAGTCTCCATCAGACTTGGGAATGCCTTCTGTCCATCGCCCCGTATGTAACGGGGCCTGTTAAAGAGGCACCCCTTGTGTGATTTTGGGCTCTCCAAGCCATAAATTGTTGCTGAGCTGACTAGCCCCTCGTCTGGGGTCATATGATCTTGTTACTTGTGTTACTGTTGGATGGGAGGACACGCAGAGTAAGAATTTCATCGTATGCCACAACGTCTGCTTTTGTGCGCATTCGCCAATAGCCTCCAAACCTAACAAATGCTGACAAGGCCTGCTGGACACGCCAAAGCAAATGGAAGAAGTTCTCTTCTGTGCCCATAAAACATCTAAAGAGCTTTCCCTGCTCCGGCGTGTGACACGTCTGGCGTGCGCTCAAGCCGACATCACCAAGAGTGCCAAAAGCATAACCTTGAAGTGAGCCCGAGCAGACGGCACAAAGATGTGCCACGTGGTGGTGGCAGCAGCAGATCCACCGGCCGTGAACGATGTCTCGTCGTCTAATGGAGATAGGAGGATTATGTATGTGCGTTCGGGTCATCATTTGAATCTTGCCCGTAAAGGAATGGAGAAAAGACTCATCGCTGCTGACAAGACGGCCGTAAAGAGATGTTGACTACGTATTTGATTATTCCGGGCACATGGAAAGAGTGATATGGAGAGAAATATGAAAGTGAATGCCATCCAGCTTTGTCGACTCAGAGGCAATAAAGCTTAGAGCAACGTGACACAATCGGCTCGCCATCGTAATGCGTGCTTGTTTGATACCTCTGAGTACAGTGGAATATTGCTGACTGACATAGATGCATTTTTTCTTTATTTAAACTGAAATGAAAATGGTGCGCTGGGGCTCATGATAGAATCGTTACATTCTTGTCTGCAGACATGAATCACCGGGCCGTTCGTGATTTGTGCTGAAGTTAAAAAGGCATTCAGGAAACAAGAGTGCCGGGGCTCTACGGGGGCCGAGGACAAGAGCGGCTCTTTAAAATCGGAAGATCTTTTATTGCCAATTCAGGGGGCCATACTTCATTTAGGCGTATTGCAAAAATTGCAAAGTATCCGAGTGCAAACGGCAGCTTTCTTTCGCTATTGCTTGATGTACTTACGCTCAATTGTCTCGACTCTTTTCGCATTTTGGCCGGGCCCGGGACATTCCGGAATCCGTTGGCGAGCTGATGTATGCCTCATTCAGGTCCTGATAATCTACTTAATGCTTGATGTATCAAAATAGATTTTTTTAGCACACTAGTTTCTGCGCCAATCTTTGTGATAATTTAAGGGAAATTGAATTTTTAACCAAGGCTTCAAAGATTAATCTCTCTGTCTTTGTTATGATACATTCAAATATATCTATTTTTTTCCCAAGGTCATTTAATGCTGCTGCTGGCTACCGTGATGTATGCAAGGTCAGAGCGCGCTAATCCAAGTAAATACCAGAAAAAAAAACTCCTTTAGCATATATTCACAAACCGAGGATCAAAGAGAATTTATCAGCTTTCAATTTCATATCCTGTGCGGTGTGTTTTTGTGACGGAGACTCGGTGATAAACTTTGTATTTCACAAGAGGAGGCTTATTAACTCCCTTTCTGCTTTCTTTCTCTCTGGCTGAGGTGCAAACTTGCTTTTATGACAACAGAAACGGCCGTCGGCGTGTGTGACATTTGATTTCGGAGCGGTCCTGAACAAGTGGCGTTACACTGTGATGGTCACGGGACAGGGCGTGTGGCCTGAAGGAGGCTAAACCAGCTCCATTGACAAAGTTTCAGACCACCAACGTCTGGATTCTGTTCACAGCACAGGGAGGTTTTGAGACCCTCAAACCCAGAGGTTCACTGTCCCACTGTTGTGGTCTAGGGGTCCCAAAGCACATCAGTCCCAATAAGTTCCATTTCAGAAAATCTCCACTAGAGGGGGATATCACCAGTAGACCCCGGCTAGAAGTAAGGGCTAACACAAAGTCTTGATGAATTTATTATCACAGAACTGCAAAGTTTCACCAAAAGGCTCTGAAGAGCACAAAAGCCATAAATGAGTTGTCAGTCGGACGATCCCAGGTGAACAATGTCGGAAAAACACAATCAAAACCAGAGCAACTAGTCAAACGACAATAAGAAGAGCAAAGCACAAATAAACCCACCACTAACCACACACGTCCGAAATTAACCACCAGGAACTGTGGGAGACCCTCTGGATTTATAAGGGAGGAACCCTGGCTGAGACGTGACACTCACATTGAGAATAAAGTTCTGCGTTCGTCGTGAAGACCAGAAATCGCAGAGCTGAGTAGCCAGGACATTCAGTGGAAGAGATTGGCAGCCAAAGAGTTGGGATTCATCCCCCTGGGGGCCACAAATTTCAAAAGTACCCACCTAATTCACCCCACTGGGTAAACAGGGAGGCTCAGCTTTTGTAAGTTGAACGTCCTGCATTGGGAGGCATTGAAGGCACAACGTTATGAGTTCAGTCTCTTCCATCAAGGGGGCTTCCAAATGAAAAGGTCCCTATTAAGCCCCCTTCCTCTTTTAGGAAGATTGGAAATTAATGTCTGGACATTGGTGACAAGTTGCACATTAAGTACCACACGCTAGTAACATGTGACAATGAAGACCCTATAAAACCATAGCATTATGGACTCCCTTGCAGACATTAACGGCTCATACAGCAAAATTGTAAAAGTTCTTTCCCTTCCGTTGGGAGAATTAACAGTTGCAGTGTTACAGGATTTTGAGTTCAGTCCCATTGTTGAGAACATGGAGAATTATAAAGTCAAATGTTCAGTCCATCTGTTACAAAATGGAGTTTTCACCAAGGCAGAATGAGTGTGAAGCCCCCAAAGATAAGCCGAGGAGCAGGCCAGGAACGTCACTAACCCGCCCAGAAAAAGTTCACCTCAACTCAGCCAGGCCCCATGGCTTCAGTCAGGGCAGGCCCCAAACATGGGGAACAAGAAAGGCCCACAAATCTATCAAAAAGTCCCACAAGAGGGAGGATTACTGACAAACCCCAGCTTGTGAACAAAAAGGGCCAACAAAGGATCTTCATAAACTAAAGGCTTATTAGCTAAAATAGAAAGGATTCCAAAAGTATCCATCTAAAAGTAACCCACAGCCAACAAACCCAAATATGCAATCGGCAGGTGGAATCCAAGAAAAACAGGCGAGAATTTCACAAAAAGCATAAAATCCAAAGAGAAACTGCAAAACTCACTGAACTTCAGAACAAACAAAATGGCCTCCTGCTCCTGAGATGACTTAAAAAGCCAGTGGGAGGGACAGCAGCAGTGAGGTCAGGGTGGCCCCGCCTCCTGGGGCTCCACCCACAGAGAACAAGGAACAGAGGTACATTTTTAAAAGACATAATGAAAAATGAGAAAACAATGTGACACGTAATTAATCAGAAAATAAAAGCAAAAATGCAATATACAAACACGTGTTAATACAAAACAATGATGAAGTGGGAAAACTGGAAAGCACAGCGTTGAGCGCGGATTGAGGCCTTACTGTTGGGAGCAGTTGAAAGCATAAGATTGCAGGCGCCATCTGCCACTTTGAGAGAATACAACGTTTAGTTTCACACAGAGCAGGATTCAGTCCCAGGAGTCACAAAAGTACAAAACGACGTTTTCTGTTTTCTCCACAGTGAGGATAAGAAACTACAGCAGTGTGGAATTATGGGTATGAGAACAATGGAGAATGGCAAAAGTTGGAAGTTTATTGGGGGTCCTGGAAATTTCAATGATGAGGAAGGACTGGGAACCACAAAGTGAAGAGTTTTGACCTCACCGATGCCCCCAGTTCTAGCAGGTTTGGGGTTACTGGCCCTCTGTCATGAGATTAGTTGCCATAAGGGTCCTGTTTTCATCACCGTTCTCACATTGTCCATCCTATTTGTGGACCTTTCAAGTGCATTTTTTTTCACAAATCTTAGATCATTTGTCTTTATGATGGTGGCTCGCCTCCTTGTCAGGCCACGCTTTTGTGCCATGGCCATGGTTTCTAAGTGCCACTGATACCGCGTGATCGAGCTTCATTCTGATGTCACCACCTGCACTTCAGAGCAAGCCATCCACCTGAAGCACCCAAGCATTTTTGGCTCTAGCCAGCACTTGGATGGGAGACCAACTAGGAAAGTTTGCTGGAAGAGGTGATGGTGAGGCCAGCAGGGGGCACGTGGTCTGGGTGTGGATTCCAACCTTTTCAGGATAAGGTCCTGGCATGAGGACTGTGAGCTCATTCTCAGTCCATCAGTTGCTGAGATCTTCCGACCCCCTCAGGTAAACACCCGTGTGTCTCCTGAAGACGTTCCTAAGTCCGTCTGTGAGGTTTCATCGTATCTGACAAGCCGCTCGCTCCTTCTCTCTTGTATTTCAGATCTCATATCCTTTGATTTAATTCTGTTAAACCTGACTCTGTTGTACCCATCATGCCGATGCTGACTCCGCTCTGCTGTCCATCAATTCTTATTGTCAATTGATGCCTGCGTCCTTTTGGGTCATTGTTTCACTCTGGATCCTGACTTGATGCCAGGATGTTGGCAGGTGTCTCAGTATTTATCTGGTATCTTAATTATCTAATAATCGGCTTTGGCACGTAGTGGTCTTGCGGTAAAAGACCTGCAAGTAAGCGGATTGTGCTCTGGTTGCCATGCATTTGTGTGCCGTTTGGACTGAGCTGCATTTGGAATTATATACGTGCTTTAAAAAGGGGAATTTCTCTCGGCAAGTACTCCTTAACTGAGGTGGCATGGTGGTGCACTGGGCTGCCTCCTAGCACCCTGGGTGCATATCTAATGCCCAGATGTGATTCTCTGTGTGTCTGCGCAGGTTTTTCTTCCCGTACTCCTGTTTTCCACATGCATCCCGAAAGACCAGAGTGGCCCCATTGAGACTGTGAGTTGGTGTGTTAGCGACCCCTGCTACAGACTGGCACTCCTACTGGAGTCGTTTTCTACCTCATACCCAGTGTGGCCACAATAGGCTTCGGCCCCCTGAAAGCCTGAACTGATTTAAGTGGGCTTGGGAATGTTAGGTTACGTCATTCCTCACACATCAGTCTCCCGTTTCCTCCCTGAGTCAGTCTTGGCCACCGAGTATGGCAGTCTGCCATGTAGTGGACTGGCATTCCACCCTGGGCTGCTTCTTTCTGCACGCTGCCTCCAAATAAGCATCAGTTTCCTGCAAAGGAATAAACAGCTTCTGAGGTAAGATGGCCAAAAGGAGTAGATGGGTGTCGTGCCCTGCCCACATATCAGCTTGGCCTGGCATCAGCTGTCTTGTGCAGCTCATTAGAATTCACGGATTCCTTGCCCCTTTTTGCCACTCAGTGTCCTCGGATTCTCAAGCCCACTTTTTGATAGCTACACCCTGAGCCAATAGCATTTGTTTTCGGCCCACCTTTTCTGTTTTCTCTGGTTCTTCTGCTCGTGTTTTTGCTCGTGTCTTATGTCTCCATTTTCAACTAATTGGCATTTTAACCTTTTCACACTCAGTCAGGTTTTGATTTTCTGTCCATGTGCTCAAATTTGACTTTAAAATCCTCTTCATGACTCATTTTTTTGTATTGGCATCACTGTGTTGTTGCTTGTGAATGTCCTAATAGAGGGGAAGGGACGAAAAGGGCACAGAGGAGAAGACCCAGGACTTGTGGCAATAGCAGAGGAAAGCCAGGCTGGCTTAATAAGCCATTGTGCTGTTCAGCTGTCTTAATGCAGTGCACAGTAACAAGGAGCCAGAGATGTAGGTGCCACCTCCTCAAAGGGCACAGACACCAAGGGCCAGCCTCTCTGAAGTCTCTCTTTGAAGCCCTGGCACATCTCACCTCTCTTTTAATTTTATTTATGTTGTTTGTTTTCATTTTCACTCCCTCATCGCTATTCTGTTTCAATTTTTCTTTGTCTCTGTCATTTTGTTTTGGTCCCTCACCCACAACTCTGCCACTTGTCCAAAGTAATAAGGACTGATTGGCAACTCGGGCTCTCGGGTGCTGCATGAGCTCAGCTGCGAGTTCTGCATAAGACACCTGCTGCCTCGGCCTCAGCGCCGTGGCATTGGTAGTTTACCACTGGGCTCCCTTTTGGGTGCTTGCCCTCTCTTATCATGTTTGGTGGACTTCTGGCCATTTAGTCTTTCCTCATTTGGACCTTTGGTTTTAATATTCAAGATTCAGAGTTTCACCCCAGTGCTTTATATATAAACATATGTTCGGAATTCTGCTTGTGCTTTATGTTCATGTTTGATTACTTCTCAATGTTTAATTAGGTATTGTTATGTATTATACTAATTATGTATGTCTCTGTTCAGAATCTTTTGTCCTCTTTTTTTATTTGCTGAGCCGAAGGGGGTGGAGCCCCCTGACACTACCACTGTGGGACCACCCCAGGCCCCTCTAAGCCTGCATCAGACTCAGAGCTGAACCCCAGACTGTCACTCTTAGTGGTCGTCTGGCTTTCCTTTGAAGTTTTTCAATTTCGGTTTTACTTTGTAAGGCTCTTCAGATTATTCATTTGTAATTTCGACTTTGGCTTCCTAACCCTAACCCTAATTTGAATTTTTGGATCTCTGATTTTATTTTTTTAGGTTTATTCTTTTAGATTCTTTGTGCCTGTGCCAGTTTCAAACCTCTGATTATGTGTCCAAAATCTAAAATGTTTCCTACATATGATACCTTACTTACAGTATGTTGTGGTGAGAGACAACATGCAGGTGGTGGGGGTAACAGAGAAAGATGACGAGGAAAAGAAGATATGGAACAAGATGATGCGCTGTGGTGACCCTAATGGGAGCAGACAAAAGAAGAAGAAGAGGATCTCTTATGTATTTTAACTTTAACCCTGGCTGATTCTAATGATCCGCCATTTCTCCTAGTCTGGTATCATCTGCTGACGTAGCCAGTTACGTTTTAGTCACTTATTTAAGTTAAGACGAGCAGTGGCCTCAGTGCTGACCCCTGATGCGCACCTGCTAGTTCTGTAATTTTGGTTTTTAGCCCGTTTCACACCCAGCTGCACACTGTGCCTTGAAGTCCGACTTCTTTAAATTTGAGGTCTGGACTCCTTTATCAAAACTCTTCTGAAAGTTAACATAAATTAGATCACGTGCACCTCTCTGATTGTGCGCTTTTGTTGTTTCCTCACAGAATTCCTGCACTTTGAGTCTTCACGACTTCCCACTGCTCTTGTGTATCAGTGAACAGTGAGGGTCTTGCATTCATTTATTCTGTATGATTCCTGGCCTGATTCCACTTTATTTCAGTTTTCAGAAGTGCGACTCCTTCCTGTTCATGTAATCACACCATGACAGCATCTCTCCATTGTTAACGAGAGCCACTCCACGTGAACGTAGGGATTTCCACATTTAGTTCTGATAGGCCAGTGCACTAAAAGAGATCGAAACAAAGGTAAAGACCATCATGGCCTTAGATTGAAAAAGCGTGAGTTGCTTCTGAGGGACAACTTTTGTCACCATCAGCTGCTGGTCCATCAGTCCTGGGGTGTTGCCATCCTTGTGGAAAGGCCAGGGTGTCCACCGTGGCACCAGAAGTGACATCATGCGCCCCCCTTCCTGCAGGTGGTTACTGGCTGTGCACTCCCTCTCCCCAAAGCCATGGTGCCCGCCCGCTATGAGCATCAAACTTGCTGCTGTAGTGCTTGAGGATGACACCAGACCTCCATTTGTCAAACTGAAGACCCTGGTTATGTGTCAAAGCAGGACTAAAGTGTTGAGGCAACACACAGACGCCTCTCAGACTGAGCCCAGGCATCCCAAAGACACCAGAAGAGCTTCACCTAAATGCCATCCAGAACACACAAACTCTCTTTGGACAAGTTGGTCGGTTTACTTCGTAATTTTGTTATTTCGTGGTGCCTACCAGTCACAGGCCACCATATGTAAGAATAAGGAAATGGGTTTGTGATGCCCACCTTCTTGAAATTTATTACACTCACTTGAAGTAATTTGACTTCACTCAAGGTTTATATTTGAACAACATAGAAGGCCTTTAACTGAAAATGTCTTTCATGATTATTAGAGGTTGCCTGAAAATATTAATAATTAGAAGAAGAAGAGTTTAGCAAGCAACACCATTAAACTCTTTTGTTTCTTCTTTTCAGGTGACAAGTTGGAATGAAAGAGGAGCTGCTTGTCTTTACTTGGTCTGACGGCCCCTTGGAATTTATCAATGTGTCAAACGCGCTCCAGCCAAACATTGCACATGAATATCGAGTGAGAGCCCGCAACGCCAGGGGATCTGCGGACAGCTTGTGGTTGTCAACACAAACCCTGGAAGCACCGCCACAGGGCATGGCAGCCCCCTCAGCTCAGACCA
Source organism: Polypterus senegalus (assembly GCF_016835505.1). Taxonomy (NCBI): domain Eukaryota; kingdom Metazoa; phylum Chordata; class Cladistia; order Polypteriformes; family Polypteridae; genus Polypterus; species Polypterus senegalus. The sequence goes on along the minus strand of NC_053169.1, from coordinate 103,466,380 downwards.
CCGGTGCCTCAACTGGACACAGCCGGCGTCTCCTACTGGGATCGTAGCTCATTATGCTGTGGTCTATGAGGTACCAAGAAATTATACAGCAACACCTGCTAATTCTACCCCAGACGTTAAGCGTTCATGTAAGTATTTAACATTTGAAATGTTTTAATCGGAAAACAGAAATGAGTGCAAATGATTCTCAAGGTCAACCCGTGAAGAAAACGTCAGTGATATTCAGTGATCTCTAAGTCAGCTTACAGTCTGACCAGGGTGGGATGGCCGCACCAGGCTGGGCACTGGACGAGGAAGATGTTCTGCTCTGTCAGTTGGCTTACGATAGCTCGTACAAGTAAAGACGTCTTCTCCATGTTTTTGAATTCCCTGCTCTATCGTTGGTGTTAGAATATACGCCTGTGCCTCACACCTTATAACAGCTCTGCGGTTTGTTTCATTTTTGGACTTGGTTATTATTTTATGGGTTGTTTCTCATCTTTCTGACAATGCTATTTTGTTAATTGTTTGAGTTCAGCGTATTGTTTACGGTTGTTACACCCATTGCTGGTCATGTGACGCGATGTCATCCCGCTTCACCTATGTAAGATAGTGACATACATCTTCACACCGCCAAACGCTTGCATTTGCAGCAAAAAACGATTTTCCGTATTAGGGTTTGTTGCGAACAATTTTAAGAAGTTCAGGTAAGGACTTGTAATCTGATTCCAAGCCAAATATCAAATACTAAATCTAAATCTTAATTCTTAATTTACTAGGGGGCTTCACCCCCTGCTTGCTTCGCTCGCCAACACCCAAGCCACTTCACGTCTCTGCTGCTCGCGTTTCTGGATTTCACTTTCACCAAATAACAAATCTTTTAATTCTCGCAGATACGGAAGAAACACTGCTTCTCCCTGACGGCCACACAAATTAGACGATCTACAAGTCTCCGACTTAAAGTTTAAATCCGAACAATATATTCGATCTCTTTCACTGAGTAATAATTTCCATTTGTTTGCGTGAATGCCATCTTTACTGTCTTTCGAAGTTTAGTGCTTCCATTATCTAACCCGCTCTGCATGTGTACCGCGCCAACATTTTTCTTTATGACGTTCTACTTTGTCATCTACTCTTTGTCTTTTATTTCTGGCTCCAGGTGAGGTTAAATCTCGTGGGACGTGAAAGTATCCCTCTGAGAAAGTCACGTCTCCTCCCAGGATTTTTTATTATAATAGAGAGAAATATTTAAATTTATTATATTAAAATACTTAATCCTTAAATTCTAAATCTTACATTCTCAAAGGAACTGGAAAGGTGCAAGAAATCAAGTTACAAATTTGAAAAGAGGCCAAAGAACACATCAGTCATACTCACTCAAGCACAGTGACTAGCTGAATGTCTTACACGTACTTCTCAGGTAACTGCAGCACCTAAAAGTCACCATTAACGGTGAAGCTCTGGCCCTGCAATTGCAAAACACAATTGAAGACCAGAGTTAAAAGGAAAAACACAGGAGGAGGGTACAACAACAAACATTAATGCGGCCTATCCTGCCGACTACGCCAGAAGGTTGCAATGCTTAGGGTTGGCATTGAAGAGACATCTGATCTTCTTAGCTGCTGCCTCACGCAGGCTGTGGGTGGAAGTGATGTCACATGTCTTCCAGTCTGTGGGCAAACGTGGAAGTTGGGTTGTAGACTCCGCATCACTCCGCCCCGTAAGGCACTCCCCAGAGTCCTGCATTTGACAAGGACGTCTCCTTCCCAGTCTGTTTTGGGGCGCACTTGCCCACCTCTGTATTGGTGTAGGCTTTTGTTTTTCAGTCTTTCATTTCTGTCCCATTTTTTTATTAGTTATCAAGCCATGAAATATGACAGACTGTTGAACTAATGTAAAATCTTGAATGTATTAACTCAGGAGAGAAGCTTGGTGGTGTAGTGGTTAGCCATGTCAACCCCTTCAGTAACTGAATGGATTTGGAAAACCTGTAAAGTTTGATATTCTGAGTGATTTTAAATTCCAAATGGTAGGAGATGATACCGATTTTTATGGACAAATGAAATGTTCTTCTTAAGCCTTGCCTTGTTAATCCTAAAAGAAACACTGGCAGGGTTGCCAGTTCCTATCCTCAGTCATGTTTTTGTATTTTTCCGTCTTGCCGTTTCCCTCTTCTCTTTCATTAGCATTCTGTGTATTTAGATGAGGAACGCTAACAAAATGGCCTGCTACAAATATTACACTGGGTCTCCCCATGGAAAAGGCCGAGGACAGATGTTTACTGCTGGGGAAGATTACGTTCTTCAAACAGTCGTGTGCCGCCTGGAGACGCCTCTGGATAGTTTAATAAATAATTGGATTACTGAACGGGTAAAAGAAAACAGCAGGCCGTAGCCAGCACAGGTCCGACTTTGGGGCTACTTGGCATTCACACCCAGCTTTTCTAGTAAAGGTTTTTAATCCTCTAGTTTTCTATAATTGAAATAATAAAACTGGTAATCCAAAATATAATACCCAGGATGTAAATCAGAAAAGATACATTTTCTATTTTTAAGAGCGCATTGTTTGAAGCCGGTGTAACTGTTATGTCAACAAGGCACAGGGGAAGAATTTGCATTTTTTGGACGCATTGCATATTCAGCGCACTAAATGAAATGATTAACATTGCATTGCATTAACCTAAATACCATTAGGAACACAGGCGCAGGTTTTGAAGTGCGCCCCCAATTACTGCGAGATCGTTTTGTACCGCTAGTGTCGTTATTTCACATCGGGCTTCACTTGGGGCAGACCCCACCGTGTGTCCTGGCCTAGCGACATGTCAAGGTGGCACCAGGCAAACCCGGGGGGCGACCCAATGATCAGTGCTGCTTCTTCTGCTCTTCTCTTTGTGTACCACCTCACTAGGCCTGATCATCACATCAATGTCCAGCGGTGCCAGCCTGCCAGTGATCTGTGTTTCTAGGCCCATCTGTGCCATTTTTATCCAGGATCAAACTTCTTAGCTCTCTAGTGGCTGCACCGTCCCTTACAGCGTTGATAGGACTCCACAGGTTCTTTAATTCCCACTTGAAATACGGCCTTCCTTTCTTCCCTTTTTAAAGTCCACCTACTCGATGTTCAGGGGTCTTTGCAGGCCACGTCACCTGCCAAATCAGACATCAACGCTTGTCACTTGTGGCCATCACCAACCCAGGAGCTCATTCGGGTTTGGTGTCAGTGTGACCCCGGCCTCCAGAAGCAGTGGCCGTTGGGGACGTTACCACCATGGCACCCGTTATGTCACAGCCCGATATTATGTGCATCTTCCTTGTGATTATTATTTTTGTTCATTTTCATGTGTTCTTTGTTTCTATGTCATTTTTGTTGCCATCATTATGTTAATTTGTGACTTAGCGTTTGTATGTTGTGTAGTTAAACATCTGGAGTCCAGCCCAAGAGCGGCGTCACACTGTGGGACCACCGTCAGCCTAGGAGCAGAGTGTCATTTGTGAGTGAGGACCGCTCTGGCTCTCTGCACATATTTTCTGATTTCCGGCTAATCGACTGCACTTGTTTGCCTTTTTTCTCCCCACATTCCATCTCAGCCCATTTCCTGGTGAGGGTCTCGGTGGCTACGGGCCAGTTTGGTGTTCCCTCTAGCCAACTGCAGAGTTCAGCCTTGAGATATGATCCCTCCAGTGTGTCCTGAGTCTGCCATAGGGACTCATTTTAGCTGGCCAAGGGGGCATCATCTTGACATAGCTAAACCACCTGAACTGGCCCCTTGTGATCCGGAGGAGCAGCGACTCTACTCTGAGGCTCTCCTGAATCACCAATGTCTTCTTCTAGCCAGAGGTTTATGGTCATCCTCTCCGTTAGAGGGTGTTTTTGTGTATTTGGGACATTTCAAAGGGTTTATTGCACTTTCAAAGCGAGTGCCAGATTGTGGGCCAGTGTGGGCCTCAAAGTCTCCTTCCTGAGTTTGGGGTCTGGCTGCCTGAAGTGAGGTCTGTTTTGGAGCTGACTTCTGCAGTCCCGATTGTGCTTTTTTTGTGGCTTGCACCTCCTTTTGCCATCTTTGTTTGCTAATCAGAACAGCACCTCTGGTGTTATTAGTGTGGCGCCATGTTCCTCTACAACTAAGACGACTGTCAGCACTGACTGCCATTTAGTGAAGCTGTTTATTTCAATTGAGGCTCATGAAGGATAGCATTGCACCCAAGGCATGATTCCAAATGGGGTACCAGTCAGCCACTGGGCACACTGGGCACACACACACTCATTCACACAGGCTGAGCAGACAAGTGAGGAAATATCAGCATGGCGTAGCATTCAAGGGCGTCCGGAGACTATGTCAAGTTGGAGCATTTCACATTTTCAGTTACTTCATTCAGGAGACAGCTGTCACATTTGTGTTTATTAAATATTGATGTAACATTGTGATATATTGAAAAATAATAGTGATAAAAGAATGCAATTCTATGTGTTAGGAGACGACGTTAACTGCTGGCTTTTTAACCAATGGCTTGTGGTGGCGCTCACTGAGATGTGAAAATGACATCGATGGACGTGTGTGTTAGCGCTGGAGGGTCTGTGACTAACTGACGTTCAGTAGTCTTAAACAACTTCTTTTTGAGAGGACCCTAAACTCCCAACTCCAAGCCCACCCGACTGATGAGGAGGAGGAGGAGGAGGAGGACGGGCCTCTTTAATGCTGGGCCTGGAGAACCTCCAAAGATGGCGAGGCTTCTGTTTCCCCATGAGGTTACCTGCAAGCCAACGGGACGCCAGAGGTGTGCTGCCACCCAGGGCATTGGGGGCTCATATTGTGTCGACATACAGTCCACCTATGGCTGTCCATATTGGTCTCTTATCCAGAGAAGGTGCTGCCAACATCACACCACACCTGTCCTTCTTCACTAAAACACAAAAGGGAGCCAAAGATTTGCAAAGAAAAGGAAAAGAAGCAAAAAACGAGCAAAACCAAAGGCATGGAAAGAGCCCTGGCAAACCAGTGACAGCCTGGCGTACCGTGAACTCAATCACGTGAAGATCTGCCCAGACCAAGATCGGGCCGTTTGGACACAAAGTGACTTGCAGGGTGCAGGGTTCACAAAGTGACTTGCTGAGGCGGTTTTGCAGCATATTTCGAATTGATGGCCAGCACATGTGTGTGTGCTTTGACTTTAATTGCAGATCAGGAGCCATCTGTTTGCTGCGGGATAGGCCTCTGGGCTGATATGGAGACAGCCTGTGGCAAAATCCTCCAGGACTTGAAGAGGACTCTCTGCTTTCTTGTCATGTCTATTGCCTGAAAACCGGACTCATCTGCAATGTGTGTCAAAAGGTAAAGAATTTCACTTGGCAGTTCGGTAAACAGTTTGACTAACTGAGGCACAAAGACGCCGGCTCTTCAGATCTGACCCCGCCGCTGCACTCCGAGGGGCTCTCGGACACTCACATGAGCAGCTTCTCAGCAAATTAGCTGCACTGATTAGCAGATAAGATGTTATCGGGGGTCACTGGGGGAGTCACTCGTATGGCCTGCTGGTCACCTGCTGGACACCTGCTGGTCACTGGGCAGAGCCATTTTGTCAATGGGTAGCCACTTCATCGTAAGCAATGGTGGGGTTAGGCTCTTTCTTCATGTGTGAGACCCCCAGTAATCAGTTCAAAGTGCCTCGAGCTCTCGGGTCCTCTGCTGGGGTCATACAGTGCTTGTCCTTGAGAGTTTCCTCCTACCCCCCCACCCCTATTATGCTGCATTAAACTGTTTAAATAGGTGTACCCATCAATGGGGGTCCACGCTACCACCCTTCGGCAGCTCCCTTCTACTCCAAACCTGGCGTACACCCCATTAAGAGTGCATAACCCCAGGTGACCCCGTTTGTGTCCCACTCACAGGGTACCCCTCTTGTTTTGGCCACCCTCCATTTTGAGGTGAGAGGTTTTTCGTGCTCCTTTTGGACTTCCATGATTAGTTGTTGTGAAATTTTTATCAAACTGAATGAGACTACAAGTCATAAATTAGAGTAAAGGGTACGGCATTGGACTGGCATCCCATCCAGGGTTGGTTCCTGCTTTGCACACCGTGCTGCCTGCGTTCATCCCCAGTTCTTATAGCGGGTTAAACGGCTTCAGAAAATGGATGGATGGACAGAAGGTAACTAAAGACAGAGGCCTAGAAGTCTGCCGTGCGAAAAAGTGGCACTGCCCGGCACAGCAGGGCGTCGACTGTGTTGGCATGGAATTCACCAACTAAACACAGGCAGCCGTCCTGTATGTCGCTACTCTGCCCTCCCTTTGAACGTTTTGTTATTTCACTTTTTAGTTTTATTCTCCATTAAGGTGAATTACTTTGACTGAAGGAGTCACAGAGTTGTTTCATTGTCACTGGCAATACTCGTATTATTACATTTATTTTAAAAGTTCAGTTTCTTTAATTCTTATTAACTTGTTAAAACCACAAAAGGGCCAGACTCAGTTTTTTAGAACATTAATTCATTCAGTTTTCTTGCTTATCTGGTGGTGGGTATGGTGGCACAGCGTTGGCACCTCATATCTCCAGTGCCCTGGGCTCCAGTTCTGGCCTGGTGGTTTTGTGTTCACCCTGTTTTTTTTGTTTTTTTTTTTTGCACTGGTTTCCTTCTACCTCCTAAGCTTGATTGGTACCTCTACTGGCACAGCATTAGTGACTATTCCCTGCAGAGGACTGGCACTCTATCAAGTGTTCATTCCTAAACTGGCAACAGGCCTCTCCTTCCAGTCCTGAAATGAAGATGTTTGGATGTTTCTGGAGTTCGATTTGAACTTTTCCCATCAGCCATCGCCATTAGGCCCAGGAGCAGACTCAGCCCTAAATGGCGTGCCAGCCGGGCACAATGTGCTCATTTAAAGCTACACAGACTCTGAGAGATCACGCAAGCTGAGCTGACCCAAACAACGTGCTGAGGTGACCCTGCCCACTGGACCAGCATGGTGCCCCTTGTTAGCCTTTGAGGTCCATTTTGGACTGATTTTGCTCTGTTATGCCTCTGCCATATTGAACTCTGCTTTCAAAGAGCCGCCTGCCCTCCTTGCGCAGCCTGAGTGGTTTCTCTTTCTTGCATATTCAGATTTTGTGTTTCGACCCTCTTAGTGCACAATGCTAAAGATTTCACTATGCAAAGAGTGGGCCATTTTTCATCCAGCAGACTGCGCGCAATGTCTTTTTTATGGCGGTATTCAACATAAGAGGGAAATCTAGTGTAAAGATGAACCGGCTAATTGACGGCGGCAAAGCAGCACATGTAGTGTATTTTTACATTTTACATCTGCCCAAATTGGTCCTCCGTGCAAAATCAAGAGATTTCAACAATTAAAAACCGACAACATGGCGCATCAACAGCCAAAACAAAATTAAGCAGCTGTTCTGGACAAATGACCGATTGGAGTGTTCTGTTCTAATCTAATAAAAAGTGAGGGGGGTACAATTAGCATGAAAGGTGAGCGGCCCTTACTGGCGTGCAGCGGCTTTACTCGAGTCTGAAGAGAGTTTACACGGCGTCCCCCCGTAATGACAGCCATGGCAAAGCGAGGCTCCGCGATGGCCGCCTGTCCTTAAGTCTCAGGGCTCCTGACCCTTTCAATGCCGCGGCGCTCCAACGGTGTCAGGCTGAGATCTGCCAGGAGAGGATAATCTTATCAACGACGCACGGGATCGCTTTTCTGTTTATCTGGAAATCAGAATTCTTTACTTGGCAACCCTTGACTTTGGAAAGTGTTTCGTTTTGAAAGTCTGAGATATGCTGTGCTGAAATTGAAATTATGAAGAACGATATCGAGCGTTCTCAATCCTGTTGGCAATAAGTCCAAGTCGTCACGGCCAGGGGAGAAAACGGGCTGCCAAAAGTCAGCCATCTGATATTACGAGAGAGCAGGAAGTGCAGATTTCAAGTTTTAAAAATGAGGCCATGGAATGGTTCGAATGTCATGTGTGGGTGAAGACAAACCGACTGGCGACCAAATCCCAAAAAAGCTAAGCTCAACTCAAGCACAAGAAGAGAAACACAGGCCTAACTAGCAGACATTTGTCAACAGCCGCTCTGTTATTCATTCACGTCCCAATACTGCAATGCCAACCGCTACACATAGCCATCCAAGTTTGGTCTCTCGATGCCCATCTGTCCACTCGACACATTAGTGACGTCATGCCTGACGCAATGCAGAGTCATGTGACGGCAACCGTAGACAACTGGGTCGAGCCCATTAGAGCAACAGAAAATAACAGAATACATGAAAAACTAAAAATATCATTTCAAAAAGAAATAAGTAATGAAGAGGAAGTCTCTTCTTATGTCATTGTTGTCTCTGATTATTCCACGTATTTATTTGCGGGGTTTAACGTTCGTATTTCTAACTGATTTTCTTATCCGGGGTTATTTTCAGTTTTTAGTACGTCACTATTTTGAGCTCCATTGCTTACGATTGCCATGCCTGTTGCTGCCAGCGGACAACGGAAGGCTGTGACTTATGATGCCCTTAAGAAATTCAGGCGTTTAGACAACAGGAGCAGTGCAAAGGTCTACGTGACACGTCTTCTGTTGTCCAAGATTCCGGATTTGAAGAGGTTTTGAAAGGTTTTCTTGTGTTATTTGGTTACCACACTGAATAGCGTCAGTCTTCAGTTTTGCTTTGTGTGTTGATTTAGGAGCCTGCCTTTAATCTTCGGTTGAGGTCCATTCCGCTCTTCTTGGCTGTCAGCCTTACCAGTCAGGATGTCTCATAGGAGCCTCATCTGAGCCTGTGGTCTATGACTTCGCTGATGTCAACGTTTCATTAAAGTTCCATGTCCGGGTAGTACGACGTTCAGACCCAACTTCCTGCAAATCCACTCGCTTTGCTTTTTGTCTCTCTGACCTGCTGAGTTGCTCTCACACACACACACACAATGAAGGACAACACAAAGGCACAAAACAATAAAACTGTAGTATTGCTCATCTAGGCCGTGAGAGCAGGAGAAGCTCAGCTTTCAGCAGCTACCTTAACTTCAGCTCCTGTCCTCGGAGCTCAAAGGCCTGCTGGACGTGATGTGGCTGTGAGTGACCACCACGAGCTCCGACTGCTGCACACTACTGCCTCTCGGTGGCCTCTCCTGTAGGGACATGTCTCCCCAAATAACCGTTTTTGTATCAGTTACTCACCATTTTTAATCTGATGTCTTCATAAAGTCCCTAAAGTAGTGGACTTGAACGGAAGGGCAGCTTGAACAACAGCAAGCCATATCAAAACTTCCATGACAAAATCTGAAATTGCTCACAACGTCCCAAAAGTGTGTCACTTCTACTAAAATATTATGCATAAACTGTTTCGATAAAATGTGCTTCTTCGTGTGTGCATAAATGAAGGCCCGATTTCCCCAGAAGGGAGGGAGGCTTTCCAAGTATGGCGCCTGGAACATGTGGCTCAAAGATGATAAAGTTTCATTTTTATGAAGACTGCGAAGACAGCGCCAGCACATCAACATCCTGAATAAGGAGTAAAGAGTGTCCTTGTCTGACGTGTGGCCTGCGGGGAGTGCGTCACACATGTTTTATAACGCCATTAAGACTTTTTGGACAGACACCACGTCAAAGGTTTGTTTTCTCCTGCCGTGTTCCTGGTCCTGCTAGGGGAGGCTGCAGTCCAGAATTGGAGGAGGTGGCATTAAGATGATCGGTTCTCTTGTTTTCAAATGCTCTTTACCTGTCAGATTCACCACTAATGGGTCGGCTCCTTTCATTTTTATGTTTGCTTCTTTGTTTCCGGCAGTCCATCTCTGAGAACGTGGTCGAGATCGGCCACCCTGCCGCTTTGCCCTTCAGAAAGGTGATGTGCTGTGGCATCCTTGACGTCTTTATGCTAAGAGTCCACCTTGTGCTTTTGTTCGGCTCTCGAGCAGCCTGGCAGCTCCAGTGCAGCCGTGGAGTGCCACCTAGTGAGTCTTCTCGGGCTGTCATTGACATGGCCATGATCCCATATGTTTACTCTGCGAATTTCAAGTAAATTGAATCGATAAATACAGATATTATTCTCCAAAGTAATTGCAAGGCTTTATAACCACCCAAGGCGTTGCACTGCTTTGCCGTGATTTACGTCACCTGAAAGGCCCAGAGCTTCCAGCCCTCGCCTGCTCATTTCGCTCTCTTATACGACTGCGCCTCCGTCCTCGCCCGCCCGCTTCGCTCGCTCTCTCTCTCGTACTTTATTACATAATAGCATTTGTACATTTTGGCTCAGGCTGCCAGCGCGCGCCTGTTAACTCTGCACGTCACCTGAGGTGACAGTCTGAACAAAGGGCCTGTTTGGTCCCCTTTCGTATGAATTACCGGCAAAAATCAACAAACAACCCAATTTTCTGCTGTTCCCTAAGTAACAATTGCAAAATGAAAATTGTTTCTTTTGGAGCATCTCGGCACCTAATTCATTATGCAAAATATCGCCTTAGGACGTCTCCCCTAGTGCGCTGTATGTTAATAGGCAAATTAAGAGAGTCACCACCGCCATGCTTATCATCTGTCCTAGGCCTATTGCACATTGCATATATTATTATTATTATTATTCCTAAATTTCATGTGATATTTATCTCCAAACTCATCCATCCGTGTACGGATCTGCTTCTTCTAGCACCTACCTGCAGAATCGAATCAAATTGAACAGAAGTGCCCTAACCTAAGACATCGTAACGCTCTCCGATCTATTCAGCCCAATTCAAGGCCACTCTTTCTCGTCCTTACTAATTAGAATTTGCCGTCTGAATCAGAATCATCCAAAGTGGCACCTCTAAGTCACTTTATTACGGCTATGTATCCTTAAAGGCGGTGATTCATTGACGGGAATTGTGGAAATATGTGGCGCTCCCCGTCTCTCCAGTCTATTTGAAGAACACGAGAACGTTTCGATTGTTACCGTCTAATGACGCGCCTAGTTCATCTGCAGAGCCCCCGCGTTTGGGTGCCACGTAATGACTTTCTCTGAATAATTCCAGGAAAGCTAATCCTAAACTCTCGACTCTGACTGCGCTCATCTGCATGTGTTTGAACGCACCACATTCTGCTCAGATTAATTCATTTCAAGTTCACAGCAGTCCTGGAAGCAGATGTTGTACCCCTAGGTATGATGTGACTTACTTTGACTAATAATGAGTTATTAGCGATATAATGACCCTCTGAAAGGAGAAAAACTCGGCTCGGCAGAACACTATTGACACATATCGTTAACATATGTTACGCACTGTATTTTGGCAGACCATAAATCCTGTTGTGACCTTTATGTTTGTCACCAGCAATTTATACCAAATGTAAATTGTGACCTTTAACCCATGTGATTTAAATTTAATTGTCACAGATTTGCTTCTGGTCATTTATCCAGCAGCTGAAGCTGTGCATTTAAGTTGCACTTGTGAAGAGAAACACAAGCCGCACTTTTATGAGCTCTGCTGCCATTTGTCAAATTGCACAACACGACTTTGGTAGGTTCGTATTTTTGGGACAACTTAACGTGCCGTTCTTGCTCATTGTGCACTGGTGGCTGAAGGTGGCCTTTAATTTCATTGGCATGGCAGTCCCCGGCTCGAATTTCACCCGCACTTGTTGTCTGTGCAGAATTTGCACGTTGTCTCCATTTCTGCACGGGCTTCCCTCTGCTATCCCACAATCACGCATGTTAAGTTTCTTAGCAGTTCTAGGGTCGCCCTGTAAGGGTCTGCGCCTGCTCCATTATAATATATGTGTTATACTATGATGTGGACATCTCTTAGGCCAGGGGTGCTGCCCCAAACTCTTCTTATGATCCCTGGGAGGCTTGAATTGTCTGCACCGGAGTACTCAGCTCTGGTTCTGGAGGTCTGCAGTGGCTTCAGGTTTCCACTTTAACCAGTTTATATAAATTAGAATCCACTTATTTACTACTAAGACAATATTTTTAGATGTAGTTAACTCATCTATTACGATTTACATCCCTTAATTGTCCATTTTAGTGTTAAATGGCTGCACTGAAACTATCTGTGTTGCCAACCATCAGTTAATAACAAGGTGTAAATGACAAAGGAGCCACCAGCTCTCCAGCTAACGTCCTCCACCTACACCCCTGGACGTGCGTCATGGAATTAATAAATGAGAGAGAAGGGGAAGACCAAGAGGTACAAATCTGTTCTGAACCACGAAACGTGTGGAGGATGTTCTCGAAAATGACAAATCAGCAGTGCAATAAAAGCACTAAGTTGTAGTTTCAGGTTTCATGATCTCTCAAAAGGACGGTGCCAGAGCTGAGCGATGCCATAGGGGAACCATTTTTAGTTCTTGAAAGACATGTGGCCATGAAAGTTCCAGAAAGATCTATAACAGGCTCCAAACAGTAACTAAGCAGGAGGAGACAGTGACGGGGTCCGGACTTTACAACCTCCCCTCACTCAGGCCATGTCAGGTGATCTTAGTCCATTGGTGCCCTGCTAGGTGGCCTGCCATACGTTAAAAGCATAAAGAACCAGCTTCATAGGCAAAGAGCCCGTCCCAGAATGAGATGGTGTTTGTTGAGCAATGGAGCTACGAGGAACCCAGAAAAGAACCGTACAGTGCCATTAAAGGAGTGGGGTTTGTAATTAAGAAAGTGGTTTGAATGAAAAGCTGCTGCCATTGTGGACCTCCAGGACCCCTGCTCTGAAGCTGAATTTGCAACAAAACAGAGACAGGTATCTCTTTATTTAAAAAATAAATGAATTAATAGATAGATAGATAGATAGATAGATAGATAGATAGATAGATAGATAGATAGATGAATACATTAATAAATAAATAAATTAAAATTCTCTTCCAGCAAAATGTATGAAGATTGCCAGAAGTAAAACGATGTTTAATCCTACGTGGGAGCATTTAAGAGCAGGGCCAGCTCTGAGTACCGAAGGGGCTAGTGAGAAAGGAGCACCCCTTGTTGTCCCAGACCCCCAGGCACACAGGGTAGTGCCCCCTTCTCCCAGACCCCCAGGCACACAGGGTAGTGCCCCCTTGTCCCAGACTCCCAGGCACACACCGGTAGTGCCCCCTTGTCCCAGACCCCCAGGCACACACCGGTAGTGCCCCCTTGTCCCAGACCCCCAGGCACACAGGGTAGTGCCCCCTTGTCCCAGACCCCCAGGCACACACAGGTGACAGAAGACCTCTGTGCTCCCCAAATGTGCGCCTCAACCCCGTCGAGTCCCTGAGCTCGGCAGGCAGTTCTTTGGTTTTGTGGCTCACCTTCTCTAGATGGCGGTCTGCCTTTACTGTCCTTTCTAGCCCATTGAATTGACTCTAAACATCTCAACGATGGTCAGTATTATGGGATGCACCTGAGACGAATTTCAAGTGTCTTAGCAAAGGGCCTGAATGTTAGTGTCGATGAGATATTTCAGTTGCTCATTTTTGTTCCATTTGTAGAATTTCTGAAATTCGGTTCCCGGCTTGTCGTTGGAGTTTTCCTTGATGAGGTAACAAATGAACTCAAATGATTTTAGCGCCAGGCTGCACCAGAAGCAACTGGGACCAAAGTGCGGGGTCTCCGGCCTGAGGACCCTTTGACTTCGAGATGCTTGCACTGCACTTTCATTTCATTTTGTGCCCTGTTTAGAATCCATCTATTATCTGAAAAGAATCGTTTTTAAAAACAGCTTCGCTAAGAAGCCTGGTCTGGGGTTACAGGCCGGAGGATTGTGAATTTATAGCAAAACTCCCAAGATTGTGGAGGTAAAAATAAAAAGAAGGTCACGAGGGCAGCACTCGGGGGTTAATGGCGTCAAAGAGCCAACAGCTCGTGTGTTATTAGATGCAAAATGAGGCCGAAATCCTGGGGTGGATGTATAAAAGCAGATGTAAAATACTTATTATCATAATATCATAGAGAAGTTAATAAAGACAAAGCCATTAACCTTAATAAATCATATTTAACAGTAGCCGATAGGTGAGTAAAACAAAAACCCTTACAGATTGTGGGAGATGGCGGAGGGGGAAGAAACCTCAGGGAATCGATGGCTAATGAATCATTCTTCCTCCAGGTTGCTAACTACATCATTCATTGTTATTTGCTATCATTGAAGGGAACACGGGGGGCTCTGAGCCGAATCGAAGCAAATAAAGAATCCGAAAGCACGTCGGCGGACGCTCCATCTGACGGCAGGCCGGGGTGGCGTCTGTGCCTTGACCGGGGACCCCCAGAGCCAGACGTATGGCTAATGCTGGGCAGCTTTACAAAGAGTTACAGGAATTACAATCAGAACGATACTGACGAGCCCGAGGAGCTCGCCCGTCCTGACTGCCAAACTGACGTCAAGTTGAGTGTTGAAGGTCCCCACAAAGACAGCAGATAAGTAAATAAATGAAATAAACAAACACGCTCATAAATGAAATAGAGATGGAGTTACAGATAACCTAAAGCACTACTAACTCCATTCTGCCCTTCACACCAAGTTCATCTGGAGTTTTCTTTTCAAACTCTTCCGTTGATTTAGGTGGAGGCCAGATGAAGACCCCCACAGACCCCTGGGTGACTGACCAATGCAGTGCATGGACACAGGGTCACTAAATGAAGGCACAGTCTTCTTCACTTTTGATTTCAGCACAAGACTTCATTGCTTCATCACCCCTGGGGGGTTGTGGTGGTCTCCCTTGGTCATTTTAATCAATCGTTTCATCGAGTGCATCCTAGTGAAAAGGCCCCCCCGTAGGTGCACACCCAAAACACCCTGATGGTGGGACATGTCAGTCGCACTCGGGTACAGACCTGGACTGAGGCCCTTTGGAAAGGGTGGTCTCAGTGCGGTACCAAGTGAACCCTGGAGTGGTATGAATGAGATCTGACACGGGGCCGTTCTAAATTACAGTGCATTATGGGTGACGTGGCGCTGGCTGTGGTAGTAATAAAATGACATTTGATTTATATAGCGGCAAACCCACGCACAAGACGTTTGGTCACACTGAATTTCTGTAATTAGCGAATCTCATTCACAGCATGACGAGATGGAGGTCAACGTGGAGCGTTAACAATAAAAAGGTAAAACTAAAAACGTACAAAGGCACAAATGTGACACAATTCACATAAAACAAACCGCACAATTAACCAGTCAATCAGAGCAAGTCTGCCAGCTGATTGAAGCCCCTGGCACATGCCCCTCATGCGGGCGATCGTACAGCAGTTACTAACAGAAAAAGGAGAAGGGCTCAACTCACTTGTGATCGGAGCAATCAAAACACATAGAAGCGGTGACGAGAAACGAAGAGCAGTGCGCTGGGAGGCCGGCGGTCGAATGGCCAAATCTTACATCACGAGAGTTGTGGGCGCAGGTGGGGTCACCACTCAGTGTATTCAAATCTGTCCCAAATGAGACCAAAAATCAATTAGGACACATCCTGTCTCAGTCTAAGAATTCGGTCAGCGGTGGTCAGCGTTGGCATCTCATCTGAGACATAAAGCAGCAACCGAGCCGTAAGGACAGTGGAATGAACCCCCTGTGTGACGTCTCCTGGACGAGGCCACGATAAGAGACCAGCCGAAGGAGGTGACAGGGCTGACGTCTTTAAAATTATGATTGGAATAAACTCTCACCGTAAAAGGAATTCATCAACAAGGACATGGGGACACGGCTGGACAGTTAAGGGCGTATTCGGCACACGTGTTACAGGCTTTACTTCATGCAAAGAGTACAAGTGGAGAGGAGGCCTTCAAGGACGTTCACATCTCTCACATCATTGAGGCTATTTTGGAGAACGTCACTGAAGAGGATGAACGAGCTCATGGGCTGGATGGCCTCTTCTTGTTGCTCTAATGTTCTAATGAAGTAGGTTTTTGGAAATGTTTTGTGTTGTTTGCCCAGCATACCCATCCGTATTCCAGATTATTGGGGCATAAGAGCAAAAGGGCAGCGCGGCAGGTCCTTTAAGCTTTGCTCCCAGGGCATTAAGATTACGATTAATAACCTAAAAAAAGAGCGTGAGTGCTCCGAGCGTCACCTACAGTATGACTGGGAGTACCTCACGTCACTTCTAAGGGGCACCGCGCAGGTATCTGGGCCCGATGTCGGTGAAGATTCCAAACAGCTGACTTCTGCTTTACTGTGGTGGTCCCGTTAGGAGTGCATTACAGCGATGAAGCCCGCTAGGACAAAGTGCAGTCTTGAGAACCCCGAGGCATTTTAAGAAGTCTAATGTTTCAGTCTTCATTCGACTCTTATTTATTAATAACATATATATAATAATACATATCAGAGCTTCAATCCCACGATAGCCCTGAGATTCTTTACTTCTGACTTGCTTGTAAAGTTTACTTCTAAGTCTCTCACTTTTATGTTGCGGCCAATGAGACAGCAAATCCATTTTAGTGTTCACATAAGAAGATGAAGGCTAATTGGATAAGCGCCCTGCTCCCTCAAAGAGTCGTCACCGTTGTCCATTATCCGGCCATCTCATCTCCTGAACGGCCACTCTGCCATTCCGTGCTTAGTGCACAATCCGAGCGAGACACTGCACACGATAGGTGTGACATTTGTAGACATTTGTGGGAGGTTCTGGTCCCAAAGTTGGTCATCGTGACAGCAGTGGTGGTCTGATATCTGCCGTGAATGTTGTGAGCAGCAAGTTTTGGATGCCTGATAAACGTACCATAATGGGGTACCAGGAAACAGAAGGAGCCACCCAATGAGAGAGAAGAGCAGATGGATGGGCAGTGGAGAGGTCACCTAGACGTGGAAGTCACCACTGTTTTGTGCTACTGACTACGGCTCTCTCTTGTGATCCCCTTAATCCTTGAGGGTAACCTCTGTGCGGTCCCACTAATGACGTAATGACTTGCGCTGTCTGGGCTCGTTCCCAAAATGCCACCTTTTCAATTTGTTTTTGGTTTATTTTGTTACAATTCACAACTGTGACCGCAGCAGACCCTGTATGCCTCTGCATGTGCCCCATTATCCATGCCAGTGGTCCAGCTTGTGCTTTCTAGACTGTTCCGTTGAATATGTTCAGATCTTGCAGCAGTTTTTGATAACAGGAGGACTCTGGACCTTTCGGAGTCTACTTGTTCTTCAATATCTGACCTCCGAGAAGTGGTCTGCCATCTGTTGGTCCGTCTTACCTCTGTGTAGTGACAGATTTGCGTTTCCCCATTTAAATGCCTGGACTCCAGCGTCCTCTCTTTAAGCCCCCGTAAGATGATGATTAAAATGGGTAATTTAGCTCGAAACCTGGTGTTAGATGGAGTCGTTAACGGCGGCCTCCCAGAGGTTTACTTTCCCCATCAGCAATCTACAGGGGTTTTATTGTCCTCCCCTGAGCGCTAGCAAATCTGGGAGGAGGCGCACATCGAGGTTAATGGCCTTTCCTCTTTCGTGTTTGAGAGGCGACTCCACAAACCTTCCTCCTCCTCAGAGCTACTTTGGTTCTCTAGAGGGTTTGCAACTGTGCGCTCAGTTGCTCCATCTGTAAGATATTAAGAGAGAGAAAACGGCTGACTTTTGGAAGGTCACTTGAAGCAGGGTGTCTCCTTTGTTCATCAGCGTTCCTCCAACTGACAGCTGATGTTAAAGACACGGCTCTGAGCAGAAAGGCTGGAAGAACATAAACGGAGTTTATTGGGTCCATTTGTCCTTCTCTACGTAACTGACTCTATCAGAATTGCGGTCAAAGATGTAGGCCGAGAAAGGCACACGGACGCGTAAGCAGAGCTGAGAAACTTAACAAGTAAATAAAAAAAAAAGATCCAGCGCTGATAATGACATGAACCGATCAGGTAGGTATGTGTGTGTGTGTTGCACTGGAGACTTCATGACCAGCGACCTCCGGGAACGTCTTCTTTACATTCTAGTAAGCAGCTTGTGAAGTATTTCAAGCTCGCTGCACTTTGCCAGCCAATCAATGTGCTCCCTGATGGCGCCAGCAGCAAATGCCATCCAGTTGGCCGTATTCAGCCGCAGTCTCGGCCCGCCATTTTCCTTTCTGTCACATTACGACAAACAGAAGACATCAAGGCCTCAATTCTGTGGGCTCTGCCCAAAACTCCCACTTTCCTTCTTTCCTTGTGGCCACCTTACATGAACTGTACTTCTGACTGGGCGCTCATGGTTGTCGTCAGCTCTCTCACACACACACATACACACACACGAGTTAAGATACAGTCTGTCGTGCTTGATTGTGTCATTGGTGTGTCACACTACACTTGTCACGACTCTCCGTGACTTGCTAAAATTATGGAACTGAAAATCGCTGGAATGGTCACATAGAGGGACCTTGGCTCAGAAAGCTCAAATTCTCAGAAATAAGGTTGACCACAAAATAACAGGAGGGGCACAGAAGATGAAGCACAAGGTGTGAAGACAGGAACTCAATAACAGAACAGGCCAGAAACAAATGAGGCAGGACAAAATTCACACAAAAAAGAATTGCAGGTAGTAACCGTTCTGTAACAAATTGGTAAGAAATGGCTACGAAATGATTGATCTTTATCAGTTTCTGTTGAAAGATCTGAACCTCACAAAATACACATTTACACAGCCTCAGTGCTCAGTGTGCTGTAGTGGTTAAGGAGTTGGACTTCAAACCCTGAGGTTGCGGGTTCAGATCTCACTGCTGACACCAGTGAGTGTCAATAAGCAGGTCACTTGACCGGCCTGTCCTCCAATTGGAAAACCAAAAAGAAATGGAATCAATTGTATCGTAAATGTTGTAAGTCAATGTCAGTCAAATCAGTAAACGTAATGTACAATGAATGAACACAACAAGACTGCCGAGACTATGAAGCAGCACGTTACTAAATGGCCATTGTTTGGTGTCTTCATGGTAAAATAAGAGTTTAGAAATGAATAGCAGGAAAATATTAAATAAAATGTGAAGACCACCTGGCAGGGTCAAGTCTTGTCTTGGCCACTAAATTTCCACCCCACCCAGTTCCCAGGACTGGTCCTGCAGGTGGTGACGACGTCTCCATATTGCCATAAGCTGCTCTGTGATTCAGAGAGCCTCTCCTCGAGATCGCAGATATTTTGCCCCCGGGAGCCTCCTGCTGCAGTTTCTCTGGTCACATTCCACTGGGAGGAAACCCAATGATAGACCAAACCTGGACACACTGCAGGGATTTGGGAATGTATCTGAATTTTCCAAGAAGAGCTGAGGAAAGGGAAGCCTGGGATGACCTGGTTGGCCTGCTGCTGCTGTCACCCTCACCAGGACGAATTGGTGTGAGAAGATGAGAGATGTCTGCTAAGCCCACTGATGACAGGTAATTAGGAAAATGTCATGTGAGCTGAGGAATTTCACTTCCCGCTGTTTGGTGAAGACAGAAGGACCACCATAGGATGAAACCCCTTCAAACCCATAGATTGGTCCTGTGGAGGGTCACCAGTGGAAATGTGTCAGGATGCTATGACAGTGCGAGATGGCACATTCAGTCTGTTGACAGAAGTCCTGCAAATTCTGAATCTGAAGACCACTTAATGGCAGCAGTGATCCCACCTGTCAGTGAGCTTCTTCAGTTGAGGTTCCTGCTTTAAGGACAGTAAAGTGCCGGAAGGATTCAGGAATGTGACAAGGAATGGTCCTTCATGCTGTGGTGCAGTAAGCCCCCCAGTCACCACATTCCAGGAGGGTTTCTATGGGGTATGTCGAAATGAGCCAATCAGAGTACAAGCCTGACCTCCACCAG
Source organism: Polypterus senegalus (assembly GCF_016835505.1). NCBI lineage: Eukaryota > Metazoa > Chordata > Cladistia > Polypteriformes > Polypteridae > Polypterus > Polypterus senegalus. Next base: position 103,446,745 of record NC_053169.1, on the reverse strand, counting down.
CGATCAGCCATAATGGAGTCCATGTGGGCCAAGATTACGTATTCCGACCCACTGAGTCTGCATCCCAACAAATTCAGGGGGGCATCCAAATAAGAGGTGACCTCTCGGTGTATACACGCGGGTGAGAGAGATGGATCATCAAGATGCTGAGCAAATGATGGGCCCTCTGCACAATCTGTTTGCAATTTAACTTCGATAAAGCACATGTATGTTGTAAAGCACTCGCTACTACGCCCGAGCGGGCCGAGCTCCTTGCTGGATGCGACTAATGGCTCCGGCTGCACTGTCCATATGGCGAGACAGTCACCCCGGTACGTTGTGGTGCCAATATTACATTCAAACTTGCATAATCACAAAGTGCATTTTATTTTCCTCATTAAGCTAAGACATGTTGTTTCTGCCTTGAAACCTCGAAATGGATCAAATAAAAAGAAAGCCATGTGCTAAATGAGGCACTTCTTAATATTCGGATTAAAGTGTAGAAATTATTGTCTAATGCAGGCATTCATTATCCCGTATTGGCAGGAGATCCCACATTAGTCCGCTCAAGGGTAACACAATTTCTTTTTCTAGTTTATTTTTCTAGCCTTTTATTTCACTATACACCCGCCACACATTATCCATTTCCATACCTGCTGAAGGGGGCTGAAGTCTCTCCTGGCATCAACGGGCACAGGGCAGGAAGCAGCGCCAGACAGGGGGCAATGACAGCCACGCTATGCACTTGCCAGGGGTGATTGTCACCTAAAGCTCCAGGTAAAGACACCAACATGTGGCTTATGACACCTCAGCCATGAATGAGAGCCTAATAAATCTTCATTCAAAGACCACCCACTTACTTAGGTGGCCACGTTGGACAACAGACTGCAGGCACAGTTGGCAGTGCCTCTTATTACAGTGGAGCTTTGCAGTGGTTACTCGGTAATTCCCAATGTAACAACAGCATGACGGGGTGTTAATACTGGGGTCAGGGTCTGCGTCAGCTGGTGTTCAATGACATCCTGGAAGGGAGGCCAGTGTCCCAGGGTGGCAGAATCAAAGACCACTGCAGCTCGACTCATTCTCTCTGAACACCAACTCCCTTTGAAAAGCCTGCTGACCAAGAGACCCCCCTGCCACTGGCTCATCATAAAGACCCGCTTGTTTATCACACTGGGCTGTAAAGTCCAGGTGTCTCACTCTATGTGCCACAGGAATCGCCTCCAAAAGAACACTTACAAACTGGGAACGACTGTCGGTATCACAGCATCACACTCTTCATCATCACTGAGCAAGGCAAGCACTGAGAGCTGTGAGGGGCTCCTATGAAGTCATCACCTATGAAAGTATGTGCCCTGTCTCTTGATTCCTCCTGATGTCACCCCAGCATCCATGCCCTTTCCATCGTGCTGCCAGTCTAACAACTTGCCCAACCCAGGTGACTGCCACCCAACATTTATTCCCACCCATCCTGCTGCCATGCCTTCATCTCGAGCCCCTCAGACATTCGTCCTTGCTCAGCCTGCTGCCACATCCTTCACCACTTTGAAGTTTAGCTTTGCTCACCCTCTGGCCATTCTAATCTCGTCCAGCCTTCTGCCACCATTTAGCCTCTCCCAGCCGATGGCCACTCAGAAATGTACCCCACCTAACCTGCTGCCACACTTGCTCCACCCAGCCTCTAACCGCTCATTTGCCTAGCCCCGCCCCGACTGTGGAGCGCCGTCTGCACTTCGCGTTCATTCAAGTTCAGTAACGGGCAGTGTTTGTAAAATGTATTTTTAGGGACCCCTCCCAAGTTGATTTTCAGGCCTTCTCAGGTGAATTAGGGGACGCTGGACCCCCATCCAGGACCAGGACCAGGACCATCCAGGATTTTGTATTCACATGTTAGTAGTGCCCAGAATTCCTAGTGTGTTGATGGCGTGATTAGGCCAGTCTCTCAAAGGGCACAAAGTTCAAGAGCACCGCTGTGATGCGACAGACATTAGGGGGACGGGGGGAATGCGATTCTAAAAGTGTCTTCAGGTATGCGTCAGAAATTCAATTTGTGCCTGATCTCAGGTTAGAAAACGCTATAGATTTAGAACTACAACTGATAATAAATATGAAGGTATGTTCTGTGAGGCATTTATGAAGAAATTAACTCAACTTGTGTGATCGGTTTATGTCACTAAAGCTAAAGGTTTTCCCATAGAAATTGCCAGGGGAGAGCCATTTACCAGAAGCACATAAATCTGAGGAGCGGCAGAGCGAGGAGGAGTCGATATTTCTGAACAAAACAAACTGGATTTGGCTCATCTTTCTGCACGCTTTTCTGTTTATTTGATTCACGTATTAATCAGAAGAAGGCCCGGTGCAACCCAAAGTACTGAGGCTCAACGCAGCGAGAAGCGAGACGTCTGAGGGGCTTTATGAAGTCAATGGCTTTGTTTAACTTCAGAGGTGCTCTGGACGAGGATTCCCAGCCAAAGTTAGCCTGATATTGCGTGGTGACAAATATTCACATGGGCAGAGAGAAGACCACCTACACAATGCGGACCACCGTTACAGACGGCTCGCTAATCTTTACCCATCCTCATGCTACTTTATAGTGCCTTGTAACATGCAGCCCCTCTTGTGAAGCTGGAGACATGAAGAGAGAGGTGGGCACCAAGCAAAGCCAGGCCTGTGCCAGCACAAAGTCAGCGTTTCTTTTCATTTTCTTCGGTTAGTTGCTTCAGGGCTTTCCCACGTTTGGCTTTGTATTCATTTGCTGAAGGAAACTCATTTTCATTAACTTTTAATTTTATTTGAATTTTAGGTGTTGTGGTTAAGTCCTTGGTTTAATGTGGATATCTAAGAAGGGGTTCAAAAAGAACTTCCAAACCATTCACTGGGTAACGGATGGATGGCATGGCTGGGCTGGCACTGAGCCCTGGATGGGTGCTGCTACTATGAGAGTAGTGGATGGGCAGTGGGGCACTGAGACCCCTCTGGGACACCCGCCTGACTGCATGGATATTTCGTCTTAGCAGCCAACCCTGTTTGGGAGCTACTGGGACGTGGCACGGTGTCACTAGGGGGTAGTCCTGTTTGGGAGCTACTGGGATGTGGCACCCTGTCAATAGGGGGGTGCCATCTGACCCTGAAGTGCTTCTGATGTTACAATCCAAGATGACTGACTTGCACTTAGTGGTGGGCTTTAAGTGGGGCCAGTGATTCGGAGCTGTGAGTGGAGAAGGGGGGTGAAGGATCTGGAAAACACGACAAGTCTGCTCAGAGCCTGATGGGCGGTAGGAATGTCCGTGGAGCGTCGCGCTGGACTGGAGGACTCCCCCTGTGCCCCCGTCATCTAGCAAACAGTCCCCTTTGTCCTGATTCCTGCAGAAGAGGTTACCGACGTGCCAAGTGCTGTGCAGCTCCAAGTTTCCTTCCTGTCTCTGCGGTCACTAAGATTGTCATCATAATTGGCAAAGTGGGGGATCGGGACAAGCAGAACACGTCTGACTGGCAGACACACACACAATTAATGAATGAAAACGCATCCAGACAGGACCTCAAGGGCTTTCTACTTGTGTCAAAGGCAGACGTCAAGCACACTTTGTTTAACAAATGTTTTTTTTTTGCCAAACAAAATACCGCACTTTGCTGCAAATTCGATTTCTCATGAGTCGTTTTGCTCATCCCTGCTGGGTTTTCCAATTTATTCGTTTTAAAAATGCAAATCTCGTTGTGTTCCTGATGCTTTAACCTTTTGCCTGTACACATGTGCTCCTATCCCATGTTAAAAACTGAATATTATACGTGTGATCCAAGTGTTGTGTGGTGCCAAGGAAAGACTAGTGGAAAATCGAGAGGGCGACTGAAGCTGAATTAGGGTCCTCAGCCTGTGAATCTTGAGGGTGTAAAACAATAGCAGGTTTTAGTGAAGTTCACAGAGGACCATTTTAACTTATTTATCGATTGTTAAGAAGTTTCAGGCTGAATTCTAAACATCTGCAGTCCATCCCTTCACACTGCCACCCGGCACTTGATATGTTGTGGTGACAATGCAATGCACTTTAAATCCACAGGGCGGAGTGGAGAGCGCAGCTCCAAAGCACAGTTGGTCGCGTGGCCACAGACAGCGGGCAGTTGTGGTGGTCATTCCTCCTCCTTGTGGTCACTCCAGGGCCTCTTTCCATGTGTGCTTGGTGACAGTATGGCAGGTGTCACCCAAGTAGGCCTCAGACCCACTTTGTTGCTTCAAGAATGGCGGCCATTCCAGCTTTCAACCATAGACCAACCTTACAAACTGGATATGTTTTAGAAAAAAGAATGAATGGATGATGGATTTGGGGTCCCAGGGGACCAGCGCAGGGCCCACCGACAGTCAATCACAAGGCTCCCCAATTCACCTCACAAGCATTTGTTTGGGATCAGGAAGGGAGCCGCAGCTCCTGGAGGAGAACACAGCAGACAGGGGCACAGGATTCGAACCCAGGACCCTCGGTTGGTAAGACAGCAAGCGCTGAGCATTCTGCTTTGACCAAACACTTTCATTCAGGCGACTGGCACACATGGCACTGTGTATCGAAGAGGACTTTGATTAAACGGTGCACAAGTATAAAACAGAGATAATAATAAAATACATAACAAATTGTCATCTTTAACCACATGAAAACTTGTCTTGGGCCTGAAAAAAATGATCAAGTGATGAAGTGCATCATATATTCAACGCCACTGACACTCCTGGAGGTCAAAAACGTAGAGGACAGCCAAGTGAGCACCGAGGCAAACTGTAAATTACAACGCAAGGAAGGATCTGCTGGTAAAGATTGTTGAGGATGACTTTCATTAATTACCACCCGAGTCATTAATTAGACCATTACTGGGCAGCTCGAGACCACTCAGGTAAGGGCCGCATATGAATGGACGTGCGTGTGTGCGTGTTTACCAGGGCGCGCCTCGCCGCCACCATCACTCTCACTCGCTCTGACCATTCGCCTTAACAAGTGAAATAAACACGCCGCCCGTCGGTTTATCTGTCGCAGACATGCACTTATTTAAATGGCAGCCATGAATCAACGGCGCCGCTCACGCCACATTAGTATTTTGGAAGGATCGGTGAAGCACATTTATCCCAGCTACAGGCTATTAATAATATTTAGGCGCATAATGAGATGGGGGACCTGTTTTGGCAACAGTCTGCCTTTTTAAGGACTGGATGGAGTTTGAGGCTTTGGTGGTGCCGCCGCTCTGTTCAAGCTGACGTCCTTTGTGACGCTCGAGTTCTGCTGCTTCTCAGTAGACTGGTCACCTTCTGTTAGAAAATGTGGAGGAACAAAGAGCCGGGACGCCTCTCGATCAGACCGCAGCCTCTCCAAAGTCTTTTGACGTTTCTCCTTTTTGAATCCCTAAAACATCCTGTGCTTCACAGGGAGTCCACATGCATTTCTGCAGGCTTAGTAATGGAACCAGCCTTTGAATATTATATTATATTATATTATATTATATTATATTATATTATATTATATTATATTATATTATATTATATTATATTATATTATATTGTATTGTGTTATGTCATGTTATATTATATTGTATTGTATTGTATTGTGTTATATTATATTATATTATATTATATTAGCTGGTTCCTGCCTTGCAGCTGATGCTTGTTGGGACAAGCTGCAGCTCCCTGTGACTTTGCTCTGGATAAGCGCTTTTCGAAGAGTTGAACTTGAAGTTCCCTCAGCTGCCTGGCTATAAATAAATGAGGAGGAACTGACTTTTGAATCGACAGAAAATGACTTACAAAGAAAAATCAATATATAAAATGACAATTAAACTGTTATTGAAATTAGTTTTCAAAGACCATCCTGTACCTGTGGTCTTAGACGAGATCCTGCATTGGCTGCTAGAAATGATTGTGCAGTTTAACATCCACCAAACCAGCATGTCTTTGGACTGTAGGAGGAAATCAAAGGAAACCTACAAAGATACTGGGAGAACATGCAAACTACATGTGGGGAGCACCCAGAGCACAAACCTCCACCTCCTTGTTGTGAGGTAGCAGTGCTACCTTCCTATAATATAATGTATAATAATGCAATATTAGATAGATAGATAGATAGATATAATATAATATAATATAATATAATATAATATAATATAATATAATATAATATAATATAATATAATATAATATAATATAATATAATGTCCATGACCCTGCTCTAGATAAGCAGGTCTAAGACGGGCAGCCTACTATATAATAAAACGCCACTGTCTGTGTGGATGAATGTCCACTCCCTCCAAGCATTCTGATTGGTCAGTTTGCCTTTGGTGGCTCAGTGGTAAGGATGACAGCACCAGATCTCAAACCTCACATATTCTTGAATTTATTCTCTTCTACACATTGGCTGTAACCTATTATAATATATTATTAATATACAGTATTATTAAACATGCTCCTTATCATCTCCAGTCTTCTTCCTCCACGTCGACAGATATCGATAAGCTTCCACGTGATCACTCCTTTCGTATCTTTAGAGATTCCCTGTCCGCTGCGGCCCAGCAGTGCGTTTCTCATTTCTGTCATGTGCCGTTCTGCTCCATCGTGATCTTGTTTGTCCCTGGCAGGCCCTTGTGGCAGAGCACACTGGTAATGGCGCCATATAAACTAAAGGCCAATTGACTGACTGACTGACTGACTGCAGGCTCACAGAGCCGACCTCGAGGCCAGAGGTCACACATGGAAATTAAAAGAAAGCACTGAACACGAGCTCAAGTGAAACAGAGCGGCCAGAATGAAAGGGCCGGCCTCCACCCCGGGACAGGCCGACGTTGCCTCTCATGACATTAACACATCCATCAGGATCCAAAAAAGAAAGGCCAGCACGGCCACTCTCTGTTTCCTGACATTCTTCTCGCAAGATGAAAGGTAATAATTAGTAAAGGCAGTCCCGCCGGTGTCATCCAGGCTGAAGCCTCGGCCAGCGTCTCCGAAGGCCTCCTAATGGCGTGTGCTCATGTTTTCCAGGCCTCTCATTGGTCCCTCACTGAGCGGAGACTTCAGCTCGATGCCAGATCCCTTGATTAATGGATTGCTTGCCGTAAACGGATTGAATGAGGGTATGGGCAGGCAGGAGGTCTCCGCTGCCAGACCTGTACCCGTCAAGGCGTGCACAAACACACCTCATTATGAAACAGTTATCAAGTGTACATGAAAAATTAATTGGGCTCACTTTGATTTGGAGAAGAATCCACTGCCAGCCTGGTGTCTTCCCCCTCCTGATCTTTCCAGATGTTGCCCGCGAGCCTCTGGAGAAGCAGCAATGGGAGATGTATTAATACATCGTATTGATTAGATCAAGACCCCTGACAGTCATTTGTAGAGATACCATCTGGCCGCTGTTCGAATTCCTTCACCGAAACAGGACGTGACACATTATTAATCTCAACTTTCTGAATATAGACAGTGTGCTGTGCTGCAGAAGCGTGCGCCGCACTTCCATAGGAGACGCGGGCTGAACTGAAGGGTGCAGAAATTAAGGTTATTACACAAATTGAGCCATATGGTCCAAATATTTCAGCGGCGAAATTGCTAGGCAATAAAAATTGCTCCTGCCTTCCTAATGGTGTAAATTACAGTTTAACCATGGCTCTAATGATGTCCTTCTGCCGCGCTTAACTACTGTTACATGAAGGACATTGTTTAAAAAATAGTCCAAAAAAAAAGCAAATGCCAGCAGTGTGTTTACAATCTGTTAGTTTATCATTAGCAGCCCCGTCGACGGCGCACACCCTAATGGGGGCTCACTCTGGCGTGTCTTACATTCGCAAGCCTGGGGAAGGTGAAGCAGCCCGGTGGGGATCAAGGGGGACCTGTGAAGACACCTAAACATCCCCAACGTCCTCGTTCGCCTATCGCCATCGTCACTTAAGACCCCGTGGTGATCAGGCGTCCCTTAACATCCCAGTCACACCAGCCACTTTGAAATTCTAATGAGAGCGGATTTCAACGTAAAGGGCACGTCACCCCGCCCACGGAGCCCAAAAACCCTTCCACTTGCAAGCAATTTCCAAAGTGCCATGTACACATGGCATTATTTATTCATCACTTAAACGGAGCCGTACGTGACAAATGGCATGGTGCCCCGAGGCTGCAGTCATTTCAGTCCCGAATACTTTTACCTGTTTTAAGTGGATGATTCACGAGCTTGGCAGCATCCACTCCTGGAGAAGAAGGTTAATTGACAACATAATTAAGGGCATCCGCTGGACATGCTGGGGGAATAAAGCGAGGATCCAGACGGCCTGAAATTAAGACGGGCTCTTTCAGAACGCGGGCCTGTTTGTGTCGGCCATGACGTGACGTTGTCGTCTCTGGCAGGACCAGCAATCTCGTGGCAGCTCCGTGAATGCCAAACCGATGACGCTGAGGCTTTAGGGACACAACCATCACCACTGGGTGCTGCCACCTTTTGTAAATATAGAGCCCTCCTGGCACAATGAAGATGTAGGTGTGGATACTCGACTATCGAGCGGCCGTCTACAATGACAGAAGGGGCTGAAAATGACAACCAGGTGACTAGAGGGCCACACCAATGAATAACAACACATCGGTCATTGTCAAACACTTCAGTCTGCGCGACATGAGCGCTGTCTTCATGCTTATTGTCACGGGGTCAAACATGGCATGGGTATAACACTGGCAGGATTTCACAGGTGAACTGGCATCTCCAAATCAGCCCAGAATGAGAACGTGTTCTCAACTTGTGCCCATCATTGCAGCATCTCCTCGTGACCCTGAAATGCATCTGAGAACAAATAGCCATCCAGTTGGTACACCCAAGCTGTCCCAGTCAAGGTCAAGGGGTGGCCCAGGTGTAGGGTAGTCAGGCGCAGCTTCATTTCAAGATTTCAGTTCCTACTTTGTGACGCGTGAGTCACTGTCTGACCCCCCAATAACTGGAGGAGGAGTCTCCATCTTCAGAGCGATCAGCTTTATTAACAACGTCAAACAATCAATCAATCAATCAACATTTATTTATATAGCACATATTCATACAAAAAAAATGTAGCTCAAAGTGCTTTACAAAATGAATAGAAAAATAGAAGACACAATAAAAATAAATAAACATAAGCCAACATTAATTAACATAGAATAAGAGTAAGGTCCGATGGCCAGGGTGGACAGAAAAAACAAAAAAAACTCCAAAAGCTGGAGAAAAAAATAAAAAAATAATTAGGAACATAAAACAGGAACAGCAAGAGCTACCACTCTATAACACGGCCAGCAAGCAGCGACTTCAATGGTCATTCCACCTCACGCTCCCTCCTTCAGTCCAGCTACTGATAATCCTCCTCTTCCTCAGGTTGATCCAGTTTGAATTGTCCTGAAGAAGAGGGGACAAAAAGAAAGTGGGCCAGGTCTTTGCCCGAATTACAACACCCCTTGTATTGGTGACCGGTCCCTGGCTGAGGTACGCTCTGTGTAGAGAGCTGTGAGTAAACTCGTGTTAATAAGTTTTCTATGGTCGACGGACGCTCTACTGTGTGACTTGTGAAGCAGGGCAGGTAGCATAGCGGGACTCCATGCACGTCACAACCCGTGTTTAAGGGAGCATACTGGTGCTTGGTAAATAATAATAATAATAATAATAATAATAATAATAATAATAATACATTTTATTTATACTGCACTTTATATTGTGACGGACAGCCGGGTCCAATGCCCGGCCGGGACGCCTCTGCTGCATACGTCCCGGGGGAGCCACCATGGACAGTGCAACGCCTCCCCCGGGGTGCCTGGGGGCAGCCTCCCTGGCCGTGGGTCCTTCCTCCGTCTCCCCCGTGGCTCCATGGGACATGGAGTCCACCACAGCCCGGTTGGGAGATGGGGTGGCCGCTAGGGGGTGCTGCGGAGAGCCAGCTGCCACAATGGACGACTTACCAGCCTCACCCGGAGGTGCAATTAAGACCAGCTGGTCAGGCACCTGGAGCACTTCTGGGTGGGCTATAAAGCAGGCAACCTCCCTCCATTCTACGCCAGAATCGGGAGGAAGAGGACGAGGTTGCCTGGGAGGAGTGGTGGTGGCAGAAAGAGATGTTTAGGTTTGTGCTTTGTGCTTTTGGGGACTGTGTTGGGCCTGTGGGACACGGGGAAGATGTGCCCCATGGCTGAAGAAAAAAAGAATAAAGCCTGTGTTTTGTACACGTGCCTCTGCGTGGTCTGTGCCGGGTCGGGCGCTATATAGTGCCTTTTACAATATGAACGATCTCAAAGTTCTACAGAATAAAATAAAGTAATAAAACAAATCTAAAAAAAAAATACTTCAATAATAAAATATCTTTCTAAAAAGATACGTTTTTAAATCTCATTTAAAAACATCAATCGACTGTGGGGCTCTCAGGTAATCCGGGAGGGCGCTCTACAGTCTTGGCAACACAGAAGAAAAGGCCCTGCCACCCATGCTGCTGAGCTTAGTTCTGGGAACTTGAAGAGTGTTAATGTGAACAGAGCGGAGGGTACGTGAAGAAGTAAATAATGGGGGCCATGCCCATAAATACCCTGATGAGTAAGGAGGGAAGCCTTATACTCTATTCTAAGTGAAACAGGGAGCCAATGAAGGGTTTTCAAAATAGGAGTGATGTGGTCGTACTTTCACACCCTCATCAGAATCCTGGCAGCACAGCTCTGAATATACTGGAGTCTCTGGATATTCTTACCAGGAATCCCGATAAAAAGCGCATTACAATAGTCCAACCTGGAGGAGACAAAGGCATGAACAAGCCTCTCTGCATCTACCAGAGTAAGTATAGGGCGGAGTATAGCAACGTTCTTGAGATGATAAAAAGAAGATTTAGAAAGATAGTTAATATGGGTGTCAAAAGTGAGTTGAGAATCCATTTTAAAATCCAAATTAGTGACAGATATAGAAAGAGGAAAGTTTTGACCAGAGAACGTAATACCAGTAATGATAGAAGAACGAAGGCGATGTGGTGTGCCAACTAAGATGGCTTCTGTTTTGGATCTGTTCAACTGAAGAAAGTTAAGCCTCATCCATGCCTCTATCTCCTCCAAGCAGGTAGTCAAAGTAGATGTTGGCAGAGGAGCATTAGAGGAGGTGGGAGTAGTCCTGAGGTGAAGCTGAGTGTCATCAGCATAACAATGGAAGGATAAACCATGTCTGCCAATGACAGTTCCAACGGGAAGCATATAGATGTTGAAGAGAATAGGGCCCAAAACAGAGCCCTGTGGACACCACAGGTAACATTGTGGGTATAGGATTTTGCGCTACCCAAGGTAACGTACTCAGTTCTACCAGTCAGGTACGATGTAAACCAGTTAAGAACATTTCCAGAAAGTCCAATAGTGTATTGCAGGTGATGAAAGAGAATGTCATGGTCTATCGTGTCAAAAGCAGCTGTCAGATCAAGAAGGATAAATAAAGAAGGAGGACCAGTATCTGCTGTCATTAGAAGGTCATTAGTCACCCTGACCAGGGCTGTTTCAGTACTATGGCCAGGGCGAAAACCAGACGGAAACTTCTCAAGCAAGTTATTCAGTTTGAGGTGATCATGAAGTTGAGCTGCTATTTTCTCCAGAACTTTAGAAAGAAATGGAAGATTGGAGATGGGTCTATAGTTAGAGAAAACTTCAGGATCAAGGGTGGATTTTTTCAATAGAGGTCTGATGACAGCAGTTTTTAATACAGAGGGAATATGACCAGTCAAAAGAGAATGATTTATAATCCTAGTGATAAGTGGAGAGACAGCAGAGATGTTGGCCTTCAGCAGAGCTGAAGGGAAAGGGTCCAAGGAACTAGTAGACGATTTTATTTTCCAGTAAAACGGTCTCCACCTCTTCCCATGTGGTAACAGAGAAAGAGCAAAGGGGCTGGACAATCTCAGACAATGAATCGACAGTTGGAAAAGGCAGGGTGTCCATGTTAGAGAAGTGCTAGCGAATGTTATCAACCTTTTGTTTGAAAAAATTGGTATGCATGTTGCACCTCTCATCGGTGATCTCAGAGTAAACAAATGAAGGAGGTTTTAGAAGGTGATTTATAGTTGAGAAAATTTTTTTGGGATTCCTGGCACTATTACTAATAGTAGTGGAATAGAACCTGGACTGTGCAACCTTCAAAGCTTCTGCATACGCCCTCTTATGTTCCATATAAGCCTGTTGATGAACACGTTAACACGTGGGTGGCGCAGTGTTTGCTGGCAATGACAGAACATAAGAAGTTTGACAGTCAGGTGCCATCAGACTCATTTGTTAAGCTGAAAGCTTTGTCCCAACATCTCTACCAGATCCTTCTTTAAAGGCTTCTGCTTCACTTCCATGTCTTCCATGTCTCAGGAGTTGGTTCAGATTCCCACAACTCTGCGTAGGGAAGATCCTCCTGGCTGTAATCCCGAATGCTCTTCCCCTTCATGTCCACTGATGTCCCTGAGTCTGGGATCGACCTTCAGATTGAAGGAATGCTGCTGGGCGGTGGTCACTGCTGGTGTCTCTTCAGTATCCGTCCCTGGTGTCCCCATAAGGATCTCAACAATGAGAATCAGTGGATGCCCCTCTTTTTTTCCTATCAGTGCCATTGTTTTACTTTGAAGGATTAATTCCATTGTCAATGTTCTCATTGGAGGACACAGTCTGTCACCAGGACACTCATATGTGCCATTTAGAGACACCAAACAATCAAAGCGCACATCTCCGAAATGTTGACTTGGCATCGAGGAGGACCCCTCAAATCTAAATGGGTAAGGAATTCAAATTTCTTCAAAATGGCTTATTGTGTCACTGAAGGGCACGTGACAGACGAAATGGCGCAGGCCTGCAAACCTCACAGCACCTCAGATCTGAAATAAGAAGTCAAAGCGGACAAAGTGGGCACATTTAAACACACACATGGCCCCCACGGGCGCAGCTTCAGCACACATCACTTGTGAGTCTCTTTCTATAAAGTACCCGAGTCTGACACACAATCCCGCGTGAATCCCATGCGGACGTCGCAGCTTAGACGTGCACGCCCACCTTATGCTCCGTGAAAGCATCTGGCCCAGCATGCATAACTCATGTGGAAAAGGCAGCCGTGGGGGGCTCGAGATGTGAAGAAATCCGCCCTGTGCCCATCAGGCATAAAAACTCCAAAGTTCACCTGCTGGCTGCGAGCAGATGGGCGCGAAATTCTGTAGCTGCCCTTTACAGCTTCATTACGGTGGCCGGGTGAGCGAACTTTAAAGGCAGCACTGCACAGGTCAACGGACCGCGGAGACCCTGGAATAAAGACAAGGGTTCAAGGACAAAATGTTGGGGGCTCAACCCTGTTTAATCTGAAAAGATAAAGTAACGAGCACACTGGGGTGCAAAAACTCCAGTAAGCTGGCCGACAGTTACATCAAAGAAAAGGGAGTGAAAGTGAAAGATCTTCTGCTCCCACCCCTTCATGGAGGTCTTCATACTGGGATCCCAGAAGTGGCGGCGTTTGTAGAGAAGTGAGCGGAAGCGACATCAGGGCTCCTCCGCTTGGTGAGCTTCTGAACTGCGGACACAGAAGATGAACGTATTAACGCTGGCGCACCACTCTGGCTTAGGGTGGGATTTCTTACCTTTAGAGGGCCTTGAAGGTGACTCCTTAAGCACAAAATAAAGAGATGGGCCTGGGGGCACAGCCTTCTTCTCCATCTCCCTCTGGACACCATGACAGCACCACTAGCTCTACTATGATGGGGTGAAGGATCTGGTGATCTTCAAGCTCTTCAGGTCCAAAAAGAAAAAAACAAATCACAGTCAAAAATTCAGAGGAAAGGAAATAAAAAGAAGAAATTTGGGGAAAACCACTTGCAATCCCCAACTCGGGTGAAGAAATGAACTTTCAGCTGACCTTTCCATCCACCCCATCGATTACCCTCAGGTCGTGACCTCTGAGGACACGCCCCTGGAAACACGAGCAGCTGTCCTAGCGATGGGTGTCCACTCTGACGGCAACCACTAAGAAGACAAAATGGCATCCAGGATGGTGCAAAAAGCTGACCAACTGCTAAAGTACGTAGGAAATGAAAAACCAGCATCAGAATGGAAAAATGAGTGTTAGAAGAAACTAAATGATTGAGAAAAACACTAAAAAAAGAAGAAAAGATAAATAAATAAGATAAACTAGGAGCTGTGATTCTTCTGCGTCGTCCCCTGAATCTCCTGATCCGGTCAGGAGGAGTTCCGCGGGGCTCATTCTGTCATCATCTCCCCTTTTTAACATACTGTAATATAAAACATATAAAATACTTAACAGGCACATTTCTTTAAATTATTCATTTCTAATTACGTTCCCCTCTGGTGGGGTGGCCCCCATCTCCAGACACAAAAAGGCGTCTGACGCCTTTCAAACATTAGGAGGGCAGATTTCTGTGATTTCGTTTGAAGGTTTCGTTCTCTTCGGAAGGCGCGTTTGGCCTGCAATTCGTCGTCCGTCCTGAAGCCCCGTCCCACCACTTTTGCGGTGATTTTCGGTCACAGACTTCATGTGTGTAACCTTAGTGAGTCGAGGGCGGCTGCTCTGACACACTCTCCTGTGATTGGACAGCCCCAGCGACTCCATCCAACCAGAGTGAATGAAATCAGGCGGGTTTAGGGGGCGGGCTCATGTGGGCATGTCAGAGCTGGCAACCAATGAGCGCTCACCCAGAAGTAGCACAAAGTGTTACCACTTTTATGTTTCATTAATCATTTAGGCTTCATCCTAAACGAATTCGGGCAACCTGACACTTTGAAAATTTGATTTTAGGTTGGATGTATTTTTGAGGAATTTATCATCTATTAGCATTTTGCTGGGATACAATTTTGTTTTGCTGTCATTTGGTGGATTTGGTCACCATGACACGTATCCCGGTTGCTAGGGACGTGGCCTCCCAGGGGTCAGTTGGTGAGAGTTTGAAAGGTGGTCTCGATGGCCAGTTTCTTCACCTGTTGATTTTGTTTCAGAAGTGGTGCACCGCCAGCCCATTTCTGACCTGAGATTTTTCGGTGGTCCATGATGGGTTTTCTTTTATTTTTTGAGACTGTAGTAAGTCACTAATTATATGAAGATAGCTCCGTGTCTTTATCTAAAACAGAAATTTCAAAAAGAATGAACTGTGAAAGAAACGCGTCACATGTTAGCGAGGAGAAGGATGACTTCAGATGTACGAGGCAGCTTCCTGGTACAATTCCTCCGTTCCACTGTCATGTCTGCCTTAAGTGTGATCGGCGGGTTCATTTTTCATTTGCAACTTGCCGTGTTTGAAGGCCGCCATCGCTTCACAGAAGCCTAGAGGAGGCTCTACCTGCTATGGTGGTTAGACCACCAAAATGTGCCTGGTGGTACACAGCATGCTGGTGGGGAAGTCCCTCATGGTATGCTCCTCGGACTTTTACCGTGGTGTCTGTTTGGAGTGTGCCATCTGTCCACGTCCAAGTCTAGTTCAGAGACCTTGAGTTATGATTTTAGGGGTGTCTGGGTGTCGTCGTCGTCATCCAGTGAATGACTGGACTTACGGCTAAGTGACGATGTCCCATCCTGTGTAATGTCACCGAGCTCCTGTAATGAAATCCCCCCTGGGCTCTTCCAGAGATCTCGCACTGAAGTTTAAGCTTTGATTGTCTTGTCCCATTTCGTCTCTGCCACCCCAAACCGTGTCAAGGTCTGTGCTTGATGGCACACGTGACACTTTTTCTTTTGTGCGGACTCACCTGACTGTTGCTCTTTTGTTTCATCAGTATTGATCTTTCTTCACATTTTCTGTTGTTTTTCTGCAATGCAGTTTAGTTTTCCAATTTGGGACACTTTATTTATTTATTTATTTTTTTGGTACTTTTATTGCCACCCTGTGACATTTGGAAGTCACGCCAGTTTATGTTACGTATGTCACACTAAGTGCTGGATACACTTGAGGATTTGGGCCACGTGTGCCGAGTATTTCGACTGAAAGTTTTGATTTGTGCTTTGGGCCCTGATGTTCGGTTCTTTTTATCGTTTTGAGGATTGCGTCCTCTCCTAACCCTTAACCAGTCACTCTTCAAGCATCGGGCGCAGCAGACCTTATCCTGGGTGGGGTGCCCGCCTATCGCGAGACGCACAGTCCGGGGCGAGTTCAATACGATTAACATGACATGCTGTGCTGTAGAGTGTAACTCCTGCCTGCCTGCCCGCCCGCCATCGTGCACTTGAATTGTTTGCATTTCATTCTCTTCCTTGGGAACGAGCGGGAGAGGGAGAGCAGGAAATTCATTAAAAAGCTGATTTTGCTCTCGTGTCTTTTCATTAAAATTAGCGTGGTCAGATTTATTAGGGTTCACTGTAGGGTCAAGTTCCTCTTTCATCTGATTTAATCAACATAATTTTGTTGACAAATACACATGGTTATACTTAATTAAAATCAGCTATTTTTCCCCTGATGATTATGCCGATGTTTATGAAGAATGTGAGATAGAAAATTGTGTCAGACTGATTATCTGCCCCCACAATGGCGGCACCTTTTGATATATAAATGAGGAGAATGTTTCCAAAGTCATCACACTGTGTTAGCCACTAGCGGCTGTGGCCAGTGGGGGCGCCCTGGAGCAGACCCCACAACCAGAGCAACAGCTGGGTGTCCTGTGTGTTATGAAGCACAGACCTTGACATTGCTGGGGTGGCAGAGAGGAAGTGGGACGAGCAGAGGGGTTAATGAGAGGGGTCTGAGCAGCAGAACGTAAACTTCAGTGTGAGATCTCTGGAAGAGCCTGGCTCGGGTGGGCTTGGTGACATTACACAAGATGGGACATCGTCACTTAGCCATAAGTCCCGTCTGTGTCTTGTCATTCATTGGCGTCTCCGCGGTGGGCACTGTCCGTATAAGATGTGGTGACGTGAGTTCCAGAAACGCTCCAAGTCAGGTGGTCGCAGTAACACAATGCTGAATGGAACAAGAAGTCGTGTAAAGAACTTGGAAGGCAAGTTTGACTAAATAAAGAAAATGAATAGGGACAGAGAGGAGTGATGAAGAATAAGACGTGGCAAACACCATTTGCACCATCCAAGGGGTATGACCACCCGATCACCTGAGCACAGCCCAGCAGGTCCACGCTGGAAACTGAGCGCTGGTTCATCCTCAAAGACGAAACTATGAAGGTAGAAAGATCCAAAGCATCTCCTCCACCACCCTGTGAGATTCGGAGAGTTGAACCTTAGATCGCTAACGCTTGACAAGTCGCTACAAAACCGTGGGGCGTTGGATAATGACGAGCTGCTTGTCGGGGTCTCCCGCTCTTGCACATTCAATCTGTTCACTCCGGTGCTTTGCTCTTGTTAGTAAAATTTCATTTCACCTCAGATACGTGTTTTCTGTTTCTGGGTGCTTACCATGAACTTTCAAGCCCAGTTTCTTGTGTGCGTTTCTGTTTTATTTCTTTGAGAAAGATTTTATTTTGTTCTTTCATTTATGTTGAAGTGTGTCACTTGTCATTTTAGAATTTCAGTCCCACAGCATAGGCGTCCTAACGAATTGCCCAGCAAACACCCAATACAAAATGCTCTGTTGGACTCTGAAACTCCGAAGAACACAAAGGCGTAAAGGGGCAAAGGTGAGCAAAGTCCAAATGTAGAATGGAAAAATCACAGTAACTCACTCAAAATGAACCGCCAGGAACTGTGGGAAACCCCCTGGATTTAAAGGGTGAGTGGCAGGTGGCCCCACCTCTTAGGTGCCCACCCACAATAATCACGGGCAAAAAAAATAATTAGCAAAAGTAACATCGTCATAAAAACGACTCAATCAAGAACAGAAAGGACGTAAAACGAGACCTGACACCCCAAACAGGGCAGGGACCCCAGCTGAGATTTAAGGGCAGTTAAAGGTCACTCTGAAACACAGCATGGTCTCCAGGGACCACCCACCAGATTTGTGTCAAAAGACTTGTGGGAGGACTTGCTTATAAATTCCAGGGCAGCGGCAGTAGGCCTTTGTCTGAGATTTCAGCTCTGGTTGAACTCTGACAGCCGCTGGTTTAGTTGCTTTAGGTTCTGATTTTCTGGCAGCGACTCCCAGCATTCCATGTCTTGATCTGACTCTCAGTCTTATCATTTCGGCTCTGGTTGACTTTGTGCCTTCCTGGCTCTACTTGTTGGTGTGAAATAACAGTTAAGCCGACTGCTTTTGAAAGAAATCGGCTTGTGACCCGCCAGCATCTCCTGCCCTGTTGCTAATAACATTGAGCCGTTGCTCTCTTCATCCGTCAGCAGGCTCTTCAAAGAGGGCGGCTGGAAGGTAAAAGGCAGGTGGAGGTGCGTCCAGCAGAGTCTCTGGCATAGCAATGGGCACCAGTTGATCACAGTGCCCACTCTTGAAGCACCAATATAGAATCACCTATAAAGCTAAAACTGTGATGTGGGGAGAACATGCAAACTCCACACAGACAACCGCCGGGCTCAGGGTACTCCAGCTGAAGGTGCGAGGCAGCAGTGCCAGGCACCACACCACCTCGTCACTCTTTCTAAAAGTATAACTCCAAATCCATTACCGACACAAATCAATGATTAATTATCTGTTACGAATTAGACTGAAGAGATTCATGGCTGTTGTTGTGCCAAAGACAGGAATGCACTGCTATCAAAGAAAATTCTAATGCTTATCTGGTCAATTAAAAGCAAATATGGCCAACTGTAATTAAAGGAAATGAGAAGATTAAGGAAAGTTTAAAATTAGATTAAATAAGCGCTTCGATAATAGTGTCATTAAAAAGAATGAAGCATTCGAGAAGGGTAACTCCTCTCCATCAAATCTCCTTCCCCTCCATACGGCGGTAACTAGTTCGGCTAAAGAAGCGGGAAAGACAAGTCATAATTTACTTTCCCGAAAGCGTTTGACACAGTTTCACATGAGAGCCTTTCGATTTAATTAGAATCTGGAGGGGTGAGTCAATGGGCTTCAGATAAAGGTGCGACTTCCTCATTCGGCGAGATGAGCTCACAAAAAGGATTTGGAAAAGATGAGAAATTCTTACCTGCAGATGATCCAAGCAGAATAAATAAATAAATAAATAAATAAATAAATAAAGATAGATAGATAGATAGATAGATAGATAGATAGATAGATAGATAGATAGATAGATAGATAGATAGATAGATAGAAGGATTAGATAGTGTGAACACTGGCCCGGACACACACAGACGGGCATCATATTTTGCCCAACACACGTTTATTTACAAATATGTACAAGTTTTTTGTGCACTCACAAACCCCAGTGCCTCCAGCACCGATTCCCCCAATGTCAAGGCCACACACTTCCAGTGCCTTTCTCCTGGCCGCCTCTAGTCCTCCCTCCAGCTCCGTCCTCTTCCACCCGTCTTCTGCCGATGACTGGAGGGAGAACCCGGATGGGCTTCAGCTGCTTCCCAGCACTCCTCCGTAGACACGTCCCAGTGTGGCGGAAGTTCTGGCTGCGCACCTGGAAGCTGTCTGAGTGTCCCCTGTCGTCTTCCCCAGCTCCCGGAATATTCAGGCACTGGGGCGCCACCTGGTGGTGGCCACGGGTCTCTACAGGGTGGATGACCCCTCGTGGTCTGGAGGAGGCACAAGCCCTCCTCCGGTCCTCCTGGGCGTCCTGGCTGGGCTCCAGCCCCGGCCGGGGACCACAATAGATAGATAGATAGATAGATAGATAGATAGATAGATAGATAGATAGATAGATAGATAGATAGATACTATATAATTAATAGATATGAAAGGCACTATATAATAGATAGATAGATAGATAGATAGATAGATAGATAGATAGATAGATAGATAGATAGATAGATAGATAGATAGATAGATAGATAGTCTGCTTCTGCTTTCGGGGGGTGCCTCTGAGGACCCTTACAATCCAGATATCGCAGGTTTGCTGTGTGATTCTTTAACAATACTTGACCATTTGTACAAAGCTTGCGCATCCTCACATATCTGCGCGGACCTCCTTTTTTGCTCAACTCGAAAGTCGATCAACCAGCGAATTAAGTGTTTTAAGCAAAGAGAGAAAGTAGAAGGTGGATGATTGTGAAGGAATTCTTGAACGAAAACATTGGATTGTTAAGGACAAATTATGTTCAAGTTTACAAACCATTTCTAAGGAGTGTGGAAGAATGACTACTGTAATGGAAGAAGGAGCGTCCTCGGGGCCCCTCAAATCTTGATTTGTTACACTGGATACCTGAAAGGGGCAGCACACTGGCTCTCCTATCATTAGGACCTCCGTTTAGCTTGATTGTTACCTGTGTGGAACTCACATGTTCTCCCTGCTGGTTTTCCGTCACCCCACTACATTTCAAGGGATGTGAAGGATAGTGGATAGTTGACACCAAGTGTGGCTATGCATGTGCGTCTGTCCCAGACTGGTGACAAGTCCAAAACTGTTTCCTGCTTTGTACCCAGTATTGCAGGTGGTGACACAGGTCCCAAATTCCTTGAAATGGCAAACAGGTGAATGTGTGGGTGGAAGAGCTGAACAGGAAGTGGCCAGCCATGTTGGCATGACTTAAGGGTCTATGTGACTCGTGCCCTTTCTGTTCAGATGCTTTTATTGTTGCACCAAAATTCTCCAAATGGTGTAAATCACCACAAAGCTGTGCATTACATACTTATATACTGTAGGCATCCTTCCATGAAGTGAGTTGTGCGGTCAGTGACGCTCGTGTCCATCGACCAATCAGCCAATCAAAGCCTTGCTATTTCTAGCTCAGGACTTGAAGTTTCCTCCTCCTCCTCCTTTCCTGGCCTGAATCCCGAGAGCCACAGAAAGTGAAAATGCCAGTCATAAATCAGGGAGTCGCCTGTGGATCATGTTGTCCCATTTCATCCTTTCCACTTGCGTCTCCTTGTAAAGATGTCCACTTGGCGTTGTCCATCTCACTCTTCTTCTTCTTCCATTTCCAGCTCGTGTGGTGTATAAAGGTGGTGGGAAGCACATCATGCTGCCTCCAAGCCAACATAATGCCTTTGTAGGGGCCTCCATGTCTTGGAGCTTAGTGTACACCAGGTAAACTGGCTAATGAGCTCATTTAAATAGTAATTAGCTAGGCCGGGGAGCCCGTATGAATGTTAAGTAGATGTTTAGAGCTCATTTGTATAGATTTTAGCCTGCCAGCCTCGGGGGAGATCTCACTCCTTCATTAAAGGCAGGTGTGATCAAGGTGTGACGAGTGTACTTCACGCCGTTAGCGGCCCCACTGTTTGCACACCAGAAGTCGTCATGAACTGAAAGCGCCGACTCTGGCGTGTGATGAAAACAAAAGGTCTCGAGGCCCGCCATGACTGGATTCACTGGGGTAGTGCCAAATGCGGCTCGCTTGGCAGCCATTCCTCCTGTATGTGCGGCCCATCGTGATGCAGAGTGCAGGTGTCTCTACACGCCGGGCGTTGTAAATAAATGAAATGATCGGCAGTGAAAGTTATGGCTGCAGAAATAATAGAGATGCCGTTCCAAACAATATAATTCATGTCAGACTAGAAAATGCATAATTAGGTCATAAACAACACGCTTTTATTGGAAGAGCACTTTGGTCTCCTTTTGGAGATTTTGATATTATTGCATTCATGCGCATTTACATTTGAGTTTTTACCTTGGCGATTTCATCCTGGATGTTCTAAGCAGGCAGAGGTTATTATAAGGACGTTGTTGGGACGTCTGGAGCCTGGAGAAGTGCGTGGCTCTGCGTGCTTATCGGATGGCCGTCCATCTACTTTCTCCGTCAAATTCAAAGTGAGCTTATCCCAGCAGCAGGAACTGAACTTGGATAGAGCTTTAGTGTCTAGCTAGGAATAAGCTGTCCGACGGAAATTAGAAAATGGCAGTCACGCATTCTGTGACCAAAAACAGACAAAAAGCACCAAAACCCAAACTCAGAGGTTAGAAGATCAGAAAGACGAGAGCAGGCCATTCAGCCCATCGACGCTCGTCTCTCCTCTCCGCTGATCTCCTCCAACATAGCATCGAGTTGTGAAGGTCGCTAAAGTCCTTCTGTCCACCGCACTACTCGCTCTCTTTTTCCAAAAACTTCCTACTGTTTGTGTGAAATGTCTCCATTACAAGTTCCCAACTGTGTCCCCGTGCTCTTGACAAACTCACTTTAAAGTCACCGTCTCGATGATTTGAAACACGTCAGCTTGAAGTCGGCCAGTACACATGTGCGCTCTGTGCCAGCACCGCCCCGTTATTGGCTCATAATGGATGTGTTCTGGTTTGTACATAGAAATTGTGCATATCAGTGCCCGCCGATTGGGCAAGCTGACCAATACGCACTACAAGGAGTGCCAGCAGTTCATTTTTAGACACGATATAAGTGGGAATAAAAAGAGTAGCCTTCCTCATTTTACAACAATAATTTTACGGTAACTTTTGGATGCTCTTGTATCACCTGTGGCAGTGTTTCTTAAACTACTGTATGGGTCGAGAGATGTCTGTAATTGAGTCGTGAATTACAAGGAAATAAGAAAGCGTCCCAAAATGGCTTGCCGAAAGCCTTGCGATGGCTGAAACGCCCCCCATATGCCATTCGTCAGCCATTCTTGAAGGGACAGCATTCGGTGGCGATTCTCCAAGGGGATGATGTTTGGGGGGAAAGGCGATCTACCGCGGCGATTACGGGTCGCAAAGACACACTGTAGACACATTGTATTGTATTGACCCCCTACTTTTGACACCCACTGCACGCCCAGCCTACCTGGAAAGGGGTCTCTCTTTGAACTGCCTTTCCCGAGGTTTCTTCCATTTTTCCTTAAAAGGTTTTTTTTGGGAGTTTTTCCTTGTCTTCACAGAGAGTCAAGGCTGGGGGGCTGTCAAAAGGCAGGGCCTGTTAAAGCCCATTGCGGCACTTCCTGTGTGATTTTGGGCTATACAAAAATAAACTGTATTGTATTGTATACACACAACAGGCAAAATTGGGTCATAAGGATAGAAACCTCTGATTTAGGGGATCAAGTGCAAGTGGCCATTTGAATTGTGCTTGAATTTGTAGTAGTTATCTTGTAAGTGAATTGAGCTTCTTGATTTCAGTAGTTATGGATACTCCTTCTGCAGCGCATTAATCTTGAATTAACATTTACAATTACGCTGTCCTGAGTATCAATGGATCTGGTAAGGCAGGTAAGTGTTGAGGGAGTGAAAGACTCGAGCATATTAGCGTCACCTTTCAAAACAGGTGGGATGAGGAAACATCCCATGAAATCGGAGCGACTTTATATACCAGATTGTAGTACTGAGTCGACTGTCGGGGCTGAAAGTGAATTCTTTCCATTTCTCCAACACCTTGAAATTTCCGAGTGAAGGCCTCTGACCTGCCCTGAACCTCACCGCCTGCTTTCCGTTCCTCGCTTGACCCTGATGCTGTACATCGAATATTAACCTGCACCCTTGTTTAAAATGTTAGTGTCTGAAGCGTATTAAACTGTGTGCCCCCTCACTTTGCAGGGGTGACAACAGGCAAGTAACATTTTATGGGATGCTGCCTCCGATTTAACGAGCGTCTGAGAGGCAGCAGAAGCAGCAGACATGAACCTGAACGGGATCTTCATCTTCCTCTTCTGCCTCCGACAAGCCCTCATCCCATCTCCCCGATTGATCGGCTACAAGGAGATCAAGAGGGACTTTTCCACAAATACGCCGCTGAATCCAGGCATCGCATTCTTTAATTAACAAAGATGTCTTCTGAATTAAAATTAAAAAAAAAAAAAAGCACAAACAACTTTATTTTATTTGATTATGTGAAGTAACTTTGAGCACTCATTTAGCCGAATAAACAATTTTGCTAATGACAACTTAAACACTTCCACTTTCCGAGATCTAAGCCCTAAACATTTATTTAGAAATCTATAACCAAATCAATTGCGTTAGTTGTTTTTTAATGGCTGCCTTGAGTGTCTTGGATGACTGAATGCAGGTTGTTAATCATTAGGTAGCCGTGTTTAGCAAAGTGTTTGATCGTATTGCCATCTAGGGGCCGGAGCGAAATCTCTGTGCTGAAATAAAGTGTAATTAAACAGCTGTTGCTATTGACAATGTGCATATGTTTTGGATTTTATAGACCACATGCTTTTCATATTTCACATCATAAAAGACACCTTTTAAAAGTCCCAGCGCTTCCAACAATGAAATGGATTCCGCATTTAATCGGTTTTTAGGAAGATTACGATTTAGGCTACAGCTGCCTTTTTCTTTTTTCTTTTCTTCTTTTTTTTGGCGCAGACTCAAGAGTCAAACTTCTGCAGAAAACGACGGCTTTGCATTATTCATTTTCCCCGTGTTGCGTATTTACAGCTGACTTGGAAAAGTCGCTCCTGATTGCACTTGGAGGCTCTCGGGTTTAGTCACCTAAGAGGCCCCGGACGTGGCCTGCAAGCACCAGAGGTCACCCTCTACGGGATTGTCCTCGTCACGTCCCTGAGACCGTACAAAGGTGCCATATAAAATCAACCTGCGCCTTTGTGCTTCCCTTTGAGATGTGACGTGTTGTGTGACGTGTGGGGACTGGACTGGCCTCTGCCAGAGTTGGTTTATGAAGCAGTCAACACTCTCCCCCCGTGTCAGCCTTGGTGTTTCTTCAGCTTTACTTTCGAAACATGCGCATGTTAAGGTAAACTGTGACGCAAGTCGGCCTCTTCGGAGACCACGGACGTGCCCTGCAGCAGACTGGGGACCCATGCAGCGTATGGCCTGCACACAGCAAAAGCATTTCTAGGAGAGACTGGAGTCCGATGATGGCACTGAGAGGTCAGAATTCATGCGTAACCAGGAAGACAATAAATGACAAAGCTCATAAAAGTACACATAACCACATTCAAGAAACACAAGACATAAATCTTAATCAGACTGCAGACAAACTGACAATATGAAATGATGCAAAGGTTATGTTCTCCATTTGTGAACCTAAACCTAACCAACCAGGAAGGCTTGACCACTAGCAACGGGACGTCCTACCAGCCTCCAGTAACACAAGAAATAGCAATAAGGCGATCGAGAAATCGAACAGCACTCAGCTCAGAGCACAATAATTACGTCATGGAGTGTGGCCTGAAGGCCCGAGGGTCCCTTAAAGGGCTTGAAGAGGTCTTAGATCAGGATCAAGATTCAAGAAGTACCTAGCAGCTAGGCGTGTGCTGTCAATGTTTTCCAGATCATTTTTAAAACTTCGACATGTCACGTCTGTGGTGTCTTCTTTTGAATTTCCCTCCTGCACATCTTTTGCTTACGATTTACCTCGTTGCTTTTTTCTTTCCTTCTTCCATTTTCTTGCCCTGATTTGTAAATGAGGTGTTTGGCTGCTCAGGTTGAGCTCAAGTTTCAAAGGACTGGAGAGGTGAAGGAGACCCTCACTTCACAGGGCACTCATTACACTGAGAGTCTGGGCTCAGTAGGGTAACTTCTCATGTCACTTGGCTCTCCCTGGTACTACAGACAAATATGGCGCAGCAGCACAGCCTTATTTTATTAAGCCGTCAGTTTCCAGACAGTAAGTCTATAGGCTCACGATGGCAGGTGAAATGAACTGCGATTTGGTATAGAATTAGTCTCACCGGAGAAGTGAATTAAATGGCTAGACAAATGCTGTAGGACAGAAGAAGACTTTTCTGTTTTAAGTTCTATTACCTTCTTTATTATCCTGACATACTGAATGCCCTCTCTCTTAAACCCTTTTCATTTGTTTAGTTATCTATTGGACCGCATGGTGGCACAATGGGTAGAGACCCTG